>NW_028139387.1:0-89135 GCF_965202585.1 Thalia democratica | reverse complement strand
GGCATCGTAAAATTTTGTTTGGGAAACCTAGATTTAAAAATTAGAAAAAAATATAATAAAATCAAGCAAAACCTTACACAACATGTACAAGCAGACCCGATTTCTTTTTCAATTTGTAGATATAAACTTAAAAATAATATGTTTACACTACTGTAAGTAAATTGGATTTAATTTATCAACTTGTTTTAATGAGGTAAAACATATACCATTGGTCTTAACTTTTAGGTTTTAGTATAAAACTTTAGATGTCTCTTACACACTTAGTAAAGTCCTAAAATTGTTTTTTCAGACTTAAAGACTCAAAATCTATACTTTCAACAGGTTTCACAAAACATATAAAAGTTTATTATAACACCATACTAACCCTGATATCAGAGAACTCCTTGGTAACGATGAATGCGCACAAGTAATTGAAGAAAGTTGCAGTTGATGCCGATTTACTTCTGGCCCTGGTACATGTCAGTTCTGCAACCATGAACCAAGGTATTGGTCCGAGTCCGAATGAAAACGCCATAATGTCTATCATGACGCTTGATAGAGAGAGCCAAGATAGGTAGCCTGTTAATATCAACAATAGATTGGTAAGGTTGACTTATTAGTAAGTAGATGTATTTAGTTTGGCATAACATTTGAATTATATTTAAAAAAAAACCATGCTTATCTTTGAAAAAAAACAAAAACTTTTTTTACTGTACTATCTATAAAATTAATATAATGTCCACCACGACTTTTGATAAACATCTCCATGATAAGTAACCTGAATGTAAGTAGGTATTTATTTATTGAATTTGTAAGTAAAAAAAATATTTTTTTTAGGTCAACTTAACCATTTGATAATGATAACCTCGAAGTTTAAATGTATAATAAAAATTTTATGTTTTTAAAACAGAATGTATGTTTTTACTAACAGAAATTACTTTACACTACAAACCAAAATTATTCTTAAAATTTGAGTTAAATCAAACAAAATAGCTGTATTTACGGCTTGCCTATGTATTAAGTCTTATATTTTCTGATAAAATCAACGACATTCAGTAGGTATAACAAAATAATTAAGAAAAAAAAGTTATTCAGATAGCCAGAAAAAACAAAGTAAAAACTCTTACCATCTGGATCATCCGGTGTTTTAAAATGGAAGTACAAACTGAAAGCAACAAGTGCCAATGACATTACCAATGAAGAAAACATAAGTAATGTTTTTCTACCTGAAAATAAGAACTTAAATTAATGAACAAAACTTTAGTAAAGTTATTAAATTACAATCATATTAATTGTATAGCAATAATATAAGATAAACAAGAGCTACAAATACTAATAATGAACTAAACACTTTATCTTTTTTAAAAAACAAAAAAATTCATTATAAAAATTTTTTATTTGTTAAATAGTTATTGAAAAAGACCACGCTTTAGTATTTTTTAATACATTTATGTTTTTTATAAATATCACCTTCAGTCCGATTCTTATCTAAAATAGACAAATTACTGCATAAAATTTATCCTAATGTTTTATTTTATGAAGGATATTTTAAACTTTTAGTAATATAAACCTGATACATTGATAACTAATCACTAGCACATAAACATGATGTTTACTTACAATTTGTATATTTTTTAAATACTGGTTAATATTTTTTACATTAGCAGTTTAATTAATGTGACAATTTTTTATTTTAGAACCAACTTTTACTTATAACAAAAAATCAAAGATACTATAACTGACCTTATAATTATTTGTAAAAAAATTAGTTGACAACTATTTTTAAATTTATAGGGTTTTTAACACAAAATTTCTATGTAACTTGATTATTAAAAATTAAAATAATTGATTGAACTATTTAACTTATTGTGTAGAATAGAAAATCAAAAAAAAAATATAACTGAGGTAAAAAGATAAATTTAAGATAAAATCAAGCCAATAAACTTTATTGATTTTTAAGTTCACATATGTTGAGTAAGCGTTATAAATTAATTATTAATTCAAATTTGGCCACAAAACTCACTCTATGTATCATGAATAAATTTTGGTGAACTGTTTTTTTTGTCAAATATATAAAACATACTATTTACAAAAACACTTTTACCTGTATTAAACTGTCTTTAAGCAAACTAGTTTAATAGTTAACATTTTTAATAACTAATAAAACATATTGAATAGTTATAACCAGGGGCGTCGCGTGGGGTGTTGCACTGCCGCAACTGCACCACCTTGAAATTTTGTAAGAAAAAAAAAAGTATCTTTAACGTTTTCGTTATTTTTTAGAACGAAATCTCATTTAAAACTTCATTTTTGAAAACGACCTTTTTGCCCACTTCACTGCCGCAAACTCTTAGCTGACTGCCGCAAATGAACTCAAAAAAGCAAAATTTCTTCAAGAATTACCGCAAAATCAATATCTTGCGGTAAGTAAGCTAAGTTGAAAATTCCCTAAAACAGGACTGCTTAAGTATCATCTACAACCTATTGTAAACATAAAATAAAAACAAAGCTAAGCTACTGCAAAGGATTAAACTTGAGTTTATGTACCCACATGATTTTTTAAATTTAACATATCACTTCTATTAAAAGATTTGTCATAAAATGCATATTTTGAAAAAAAGATAAAAACCCTAAATCACCAAAGTCTTAAAAATTTGATTTTTTATTTTAATCTGCATTCATAAACTTAACTATAATTGATTATTGTTATCATTAAGTTAATAAAATAAATAATAAAATTTAAGTTGTGAAAAAAAGAATTAAGAAGTTTATTATAAACTTCTAATTCACTCTTACAGAAAAATATTTTAGGTTTATATTAAATAAAAAATAGTATTATTAAAACAATCACATATTTAAATAAAGTAAATAGCCTTAACTTAGAAACTTTGATTACTTAGATTAGTTTAACATTTTAGGAAAATTTAGTCGACCTCTACTTTATATGACTTTTGGTTTAATTTTTTCATAAACAAAGCAAAAAATTTAGATAAAATTGTTGAAACATGGTTGCCTTGCCTCATAATCAGGATAACTTCAAAATGTTAAAAACTCAAGATGACCCAAGATAAATTAAAACAGACCAAATTAGAAAAATATTCAGGCTGACTAAAGCAGTTTTAACTTTTACTCTGAAAATAACAAGCTTATTTAAAATTAAAAAATAAGTGTTTTACTCCTATGGCCACATGAAAACTAACTAACCAAATTTTTACTTCTATAATGGTTACATATTTATAAGTTATCTTTAAAATTCATGAAAAAATCAACAGCCTCACAACTAAACTTAAAAAAGTTGAGCTCCTGACAAAAATACTGTCATCAAAATTAAAAACAAATTAAAATTATGTAAAGAAAAGATACCCTTAAAAAACTATTGAATTTTTAAAACTCCAACAAAAAACATTAAAATTAGAAAAAAGTTTATAAAAATTTTAATGTTTGTAAAAAAAATGTGCAAATTAGTGAGGGGTAAGGGGGGAGGGTGTATAGGCACTTTTTTACATGTTGTTCTTATTTTAACTTTTTCACAAAGCTAATAGTTACTCGTTAATAAACTTGAAATTTCCAATTAAACTTTTAGTTACAACCAGTCAAAGCCAGAGAGTACAATGATTTATTATACAAGGAGCAAACCAAAACAGCAAAAAATACAATTTTACTGAAAACCTATATTCTCCATCATTTTTAAAACAATTTTTAATTTAACTTTTTCATCCTAATTTTTATAAAATTTTATACTTTTGATGAAGAGAAGTTTTAAATTTTTAAGTATCAATATACAAAAAAAAACTTTTGTTATAACTTTTTTTTTGGTGTTTTAAATACCTAATTTAGCAATTTTTTTTTGTTTTATAAAAGAAACATCTAAAGAATTTGAGGCCAACTTATAAAAAAAAGATATGATTTTAGTGATTTGATTTATTTGTTGTTTGAGTTTATATTATAAAAGTAAGGATTTATTTGTACCTCTGACTGTGAATTACCATATCTCAAAAATTTTTATGAGTTTTTAGTATTGATAAAAGATGACTTGTAGTTAAATTAAAACTGTATAAAGTAATTTCAGTAAAATAATTCTAAAGTATATGTTAAGGGCATAAAGGGGAGGAGGGGGGGTTAAAACATTTTTTTAAACACTGTTTTAGTTTGTGCCTCCCATTATAAACCTTTTGTTGCCTTTGACTTTGACCGGCTATATCTTAAAACATGTACTGAATTTTTAAAATCTGTAAAAAGCATCTTGTAGCTTAGTAAAAACTACATAAAATAAGATCAAATTGTGAAAAAAGTGTTTTATCCCCCCTATGCCCTTAAAAGCTAAGCTTATCTTCAGGTGTAGCAAAAGTTCAGTTGTTTTCAAACTTGACAGTAAAAATATATTTTTATTAAAATAATTGATTTTTTTTTAATTCTGCACCACCTAAAAAAAATACCACGCGACGCCACTGGTTATAACATAATATATTTTTGTAAAACAATGCAAGCATTTTTTTTTATCCTACTCAGTAAAAACTAAGTTTTCAAAATTCTTATAATAATGTTCCCTTTAAGGATAAAAAAACAATAAAGTCAGTATACTTATATATAGTGTAAATTAAAATATTTATTGTTATCATTTTGATAAACGTTTTGAAAAAAATAATTGAGAAAGTTTACACTAACTGGCTGTAAGGTTACTTTCTGTTATTGATATTTTACTTAACTGAACAATACTATTGATAACAGAAACTGATTTAACAGTTTACTTTAGCATAAACTTCTTATTTTACAATTAACATTTTATCCATTTAAAGCTCATTCTAACGTTGTTAAATAATTATATAAACAAAAAACTGCAAAATATTAATTTTGTGAGATAAAACAAAAATTACAACATATTATGTCTTTTAAACTTGATTACGTAATTGGTTTAGTTTCAAGTGCAAATGACGTAATACGTTGCAATTTTTAATTAATCTCAAAGTTTATATTTTTTAGAGCTAAAGTTAGACAAACTTGAATTTGACTTGGGGTTATACGTAGAAAATAACTAAAGATGTAAACAATAAGATACACAAAATTTATATGCTAACATTTTTCTATCCTGAACAACTTTATACTAATCAGTTTCGAACTGGTATCAAATAGAAACTATTTTTTATCAAATGTTGTAATCTTAAACAACATATCACACAATTATTTAAATAATACCAAACATCCTAAACACTAACCCAGTTTATCAACAATGAGACAAGATATGAACGTTGCAACAATTTGAATTCCACTGACTAATAGTGAAGCCATATGTAATTGTGAATCAGTTGTAAACCCGGCTTCCTATAAAAACAAATTAAAACTTATTGTTATCTTAAATATGTAACTATATTTATAGTGAAGACATATGTATATAAAGATCATTCATTGAATATAATGTGAAATTATATGTTTATTAGTTAGTAAAGCAATATAACTTTACAAAGAAGCTTCCATATAAACAAAAAATATCACATTCTGAATTTAAATCAACACTTTTACTATAAAAAATACCTTGAATATGTTATTCAAGTAAAACATGATAGCATTGATTCCAGAAAACTGTTGAAAGAACATAAGTAACAATGACAATATTAGAGGGTATCTATATTGCCGCTTCATTAACAGTTCTTTCCATGTGCATTCATCCGTATCCGAACTTGATCTCATTTGATCTTCCAACTCTCTGATTTCTCGACTGCAATCTGCCTGTTTTGATTGGAGAAAAAATGCAATACTAAATAAAATGAACTGTTGATTTTTAACGTATTGTTCAATCTTTGGTTGTTAAAAAAAAAAGTAAATAAAAGATGAAGAGAACGATCTAATGTTTTAAAATTTTATTCTTAATGTAAAACTGTTCAGAACTTTGTAATATAGCTTAATATATAACGAAACAACTTACTTCTTCTCCCCTCAACCAATGTAGCGCTTGTACAGCTTCAAGTTGTTGATTTTTAAAATACAAATACTGGGGTGACTCCTTAACACAGAAAAATAATAATGATTGTAAAAATGCAAACACAGAACATGCAATGGCAAACCATCTCCAATATAGTGCTCCACCTATGGTATACTTTAAAATTTTACAAATATTAAGTACATGGGTTTGGTATATTATTTGTTTTGAGTAATGTAGGGTATTTTTTTATTAGCCACCTATATACTAATGCCTCACACCAATGATAATTAATGTCAAAAATTATAATTTTTTGCAGTTACGTTTGACTTTGTACATTTATTAATTCTTAGGCTAGTGTTAATATAACTTAAATGCTATCAAAAATCATCAAAAATAAAGTTCCACATAAGTTAAGGAGTTTTAAATATTTAACAAGTAGAAATATCTACTGTAAATCATCTTAATATATGGGTAAGGAATCTTATTGTTTTAATGCAATAAACAATCTTGAAATATTTTTTGAATAAATATGTACTAACCTATTAAATAAGATAAGAAAACTCCAGTAACAATTCCAAGTTGGTTAGAACTTCCTAATAATCCTCTTAATTGGGGAGGAGCTATTTCGGCTAAATATACCTGGAAAATACAACAATGTCTTTTATAAAACATAACTAAATGCATTTAAATTAAAACAAATTAATCTTAAAATTCGAATAACCAAAAACAAGTATACCTGGAAAATTCATAACAGTTGCTTAAAATTATTCAGAAATAGAATACATTTATATCATTATGAAAATAAGATGTAAAGAAATTAAACTAATTGTAAATTATGGTACAAATACTAACAGGTCCAACTAATGAGGTCACACCAGTTGCAATTCCTTGTATGACCCTTCCAGCGCAAATCATACCAACATTGCTGGAGTATGCTATCAGCTGCAAATATATACAACGTAATATTATTAGTTGCTTAACTAAGAAGTTTCTTTTGTAAGATTTTAACTCGGAATTATCTTAAATTAAATTAATTTTATCCTGTTGAAATTGAATACTAAACTTTTTTTTAATTACATTTGCTACTTTTTGTTTAAATATTCTCAAAAAATTTTCTTTCTGCAACTAACTTTTATATTAAAAAAAAGTATACATATTTTTTTAACGTATAAATTTTATTTTATTATAATTTGATTGCGCATTTTTTTAATTTATAAATATGCATAATTTAATACTGTTAGTTGTATTGCAAAAAACTTGCTGGTGTATGATTTTAGGTGAGAGATTTAAAAACATATTATATCTTCAAAAACAAAGCTTAAAAAAATACTAAACTTTCTGATATTTGTAACAATATATTAGTGTTCATAAAAAACATTGTTTATGCAACGAATGGTTAACTTTAAAACACACATGCAATTCAAATATGTTTACCATATGAAGCTTAATTTAATAATGTTCACTTAAATATGCTTGAATAACTTGAATAAACTAACTTAAAAAATAATTGTATGATTATTCATTCTGTAAACTGTTAAAGATTTACTTAAATTAACTATTTAATACTTAGCAAACAAAACATACTAATAATCCAACAAGGTAGGGTATGGCTGAGAAGAGTTCGCAAAATTTTCTTCCAAATCTAAACATCAGATCACCAGCAATGATACCACCTAACATAGCACCAAGTGTAACCAAGGACTGTTGCAAAAAATATTTGAAAATAAGACTTGAATGATTTTTAAAAGTTGGAATCATTTTATAGGTAACTAAAGATTGTTTAAAGTTATAGGGTGTTACAATATAAAAAAACATCAACTAATATTTTAAGTGTTACCAGAGACTGTTTGAGCAATATTTTTAAATTAATAGTTTTACTTGGTCTGATATTATTGTAGCCACTAAAAAAAACTTTAGTTTGGTTAGTTTTATTAATAAATTACATTAAAGTGTTTGTATTTAAGTTAGATTAATAACTATTAACAAAGATGTTGCCAGTGATTGTTCAAATTGTTTATGAGGTTGAATGAAATAACATGTTAATACTTAACTGTTTTACTAAAAATAGTGAGATGTTTTAAAACATATTTTTTTTTTAACTTTAGTAAAAAAATGATGGGTGCCCTATGATAAGTAGAACACAAGCATACCATAGTCAGCATATAACTAAAAAAATATAACTTCAAATGTTTTAAGAAAAAACAAATATAACTTCAATATGTTTACTATATTTTTATCTTTGAGTATGAAATAAAAAAGTAGAATTTTATATAATAAGAAAAAAATTATATTTAATTTAAAATTACGCATAATATATCAATACTGTGTTATGCTGCTCATAGAACATTTTGACAATGTATATCTTATAAAAAATGACAATAAAAAATACTAAGATTATCAAAAACAAACCCCAATCCAAGTTTCATCATTATCGGTGATGTCAATCTTGGAAGAAGAAGTGTCATCCTGCATAGATTTAATGAGTGGTGATGAAAACCCAAGTGCCAATCCAACATTGATCGCACCAACAAAAGCAGCAGATGCAGACAAGTACAAGTTCCTGCTTCCTTTTATCCTGTGGATACTTTACATTAGAAAAATGCATTAAGTTACAAGCGAAGCAGATAAATTGTAAAGTTTAATGTACTATTGCTTTTAAGCTTGTATATAATTTTTCAGTTATTATACATTCTTAGTTAATATATATTATATATATACATGATTTTATTTGTGAACATAACACACAACATTAATGTTACATATAAATGAAAAAACTTAAGAATAATAAAATTATTTGGTTGTTATTTTAAATAACTTGTAACACTTGTTCATATTTTTTCAAACATTATGATGTACAAAATAACAACACTAAATATATACTTGAGCAAAAAATTGATTTACTTTTTGATAAACTGTTTATAGGTTTTGAATCATTTACATTTTTTTATTACTTGTGAAATGTTTTTTTAAAGACTTAACATTTATTTCAACAAATTTATTTTAGGTGACCAGTTATATAACCACCTTAAATACTACAAGTAGATTTTGTCACTAGTTTTCAATTATGTTATAAGATTAAACTTAAAATATCTAATATACTAAACAAAACTCACACAACTTTTTCTTGCGGTTGTTGGGTTTTTTCTTCCTTGTCAGGATGCATCAAAGCTCTCGACTCCCCTTCGGAATCAGACATATTTTATATTTAAAAAAATGCTGTTACAAGTTTAAATAGTATTAGTTTTTTATATACTCTAACAACACAAGTGTTAACTTTATATAAGCTAACACTATGATTACATATGCTAACAAATTTCAGTTTTTTAAACAAGAGTAATAAGAAATTACTATTGTAACACTCTTACTCAAAGAAAAAACATTAAATTTATAATAAAAATTGTCATGAAAAATACTAGAATTAAAGCATAGAAATAAAACATTTTCAAACCTTATTATGAATAAAAAACAAAGCTGAAAATGAAAAACTTTGCAGTTAAAATCTATTTTTTCGAATGCCACCTCAAAAGTTTATAATCAAAAAAACACATAATACTATTTTCAGTCTTAAATTCAGTATTTTTGAATCTTATACCTTAGCTAAATTATCTGTTCGGGAAATTTTTTTGGCAAATTTCTCTCCAGGTTTTTAAACATTCTTTCAGGTTTAAAATTACAAGTTTTAGGGTCTATTTCTAGTTTAAAATTAAGTTTAAGGTAAAAAGTGTGTTTAATAGTAAAGCAACATTCAAAAGATGCTATAAATCTATTTTAAATATGTTTTATAGCAAAAAAAAGTTTTTGACAATAACAAAACATCTTTATCTTTATGATAAATTTTTTGCTTCAAACCGATATTTTACTACTTATTAAAAGTTGATAGAAAAGTAAAATGTAAAATTTGTTCAAAATTCCTAGTTTTTTCAAAATTTCTGAAATTCCAGGTTTTTTAGCAACACTGTCTGATAACAGGGTGGTTTACATCGAAACTTAGAAACACGTGGAATATGAATTTCATGGCTAAAAACCTGGATTTCCTAACAAAAACCATATAAAAATCTGGAAGAATAATTAAATACGAAATAAAATTTATTTGATCAAATAACTTTTAAGTTATTTTTATCTAAATTCTCATATTTTATATTTGTAATTATTTATTTATTAAAAAACACATTTAAAGAAGCATTACAATACTTTTTAACACTATTATACTATTAAAAACACTTATATTAATTACAATTTTCTACTTAAAAGCGAGAGAAAATATGTACTTTGTATGATTTTGAAGAAAAGTGAAGAGCTGAAAGAATAGCACTACAACTTTATTATTTTTAATTGTTTTTATTTAGAAGAAATAATTTTTAGTACTAAAACTGGTAGTTTAGTAAACATCAGAAGCTGTAGTACAAAAATTAATTTCAAAATATTTGCTTTGTATAAATAATAATAATGATAATAATAAAATAACTTTTTATATATTGTTGATCTATAACATAAAAATTTAAAAAGTATTATAAAAAAAACGGTTACAAAAAAACCATTGAATTCACAAGTTTTCACAGCAAAGAAAGAATTATTAAAATTTTTACATTTAATAGATCTTTTGTATATTTAATTTTAATCAACTACAATACAAAACAACAGGTAAAATTATTTTGTTCAAGCAGTAAAAAATATTGCACCTAAAACAAATAAACAAACAACGATCGTGCAGTGGAAAACATCTATGTAAAAGCATATTGAAATATGTTTTTATAAAAAGGTAACATTGAAAATACAGCTTTTAAACTTCAAACAAACGTCAAAAATTAAAAGGGTAAAAAAGTAAAAACATTCAACGCAAAAAAAATTATTTGGTAATAGATTAAATTTCTAAGAACAATGTTTTTTGATGTATTTGTTCAGTAGCAAATTTGAACACTAGTAAAAATAAAATTTTAAAATCAAAACAGCAATTTTAAAACCGAAGTTATTATAAAAGTATGCACACATTTTTTATAATTTGGAACTAATGATTGTTAAATGTTATATGATGAATATTTTAACAAATGATTAAAAAAAAACTAAACAACTTATAGCAACAATTTGGTTTAAACTGCACCTAAAAGGTATTAAAATAGACTTTTTTTTATAAAATAATTAAAAAAAAAGTGTAATCTTAAGAAAAAACAGTGAAAATAACACAATGATAGTAAAAAAAGAGAAGCAATAAAATATTTTAGTACATTTTACTTATAGAACTAGTTTAGCTAAACACTAAAATAAATATAGTATAAAATCACAATGAAAATAAAAATTATAACAGGATTTATTTAAATTAGTTCTTAAAAACATTGTAAAACCAGGTTTAAGAAAGATTGTTGGAAAGTCATCGTATATTATATAATATTTTGTTGTTGTAAAATAACTTTCAAAAAAACACTTAAAGTAAGGTAATAAAAATAGCAACAATTTTCATAAACTGAACATAAATCAACTTGTTTCCAATAAGAATTTTGTTACAACATACAAATTTATCAGAGCATCTTTTCTAATTATATTTGAAAGGTGTGCAGTACATAAAACTTAATGTGATTTTTATTGTTTTTCAAAGTTGCAAAGTAATATTTAAGAAAATATTCTACAAAAAAACTCAAACCCCTAACATGACATTAATACTTCTACAAATAAAATTCAATTTTTCAAACAGATTCCAAAGTTTCAATTTTTATTTATTTAATACTAAAAATATCTAACGTACATGAAAGGAAGTAAATTTTTTCGAGATTTTTATAAGAAGCTCACCATAAAATTTGAAAACATTATTTATTTTCAAGCAATTTGTTCATAACCCTGCCTCTTGGGTTTGAACAGATTTTCAAGTTCTTCTAAACTCTTCCCTTTAGTTTCAGGTAACATAGTTAGTGTGAATACAAACATCAACATGCAGATCCCTGCGAATAATCCGAATGCTCCCGTATCTGTCAAGCCTTTCTGTTGAGAGAAATAAATTTAGTTATGTTATTTGGATAAACTAGAAATATGGTTTGATAAATTTAAAAAATGATTAATTAAACTTTGTAATCGTCGCAGTAAAATTGTTTTTAATTCTTTTTTTGTGAACTAACTTTTGTTTTTCTAAAGAAAAAAAAAACTTTAGAACAAAAATTTTAATTTTTTTAAATAAGTATTTATATAAATACGACGTAAATTAATCTAACTCTTAGTTTCAAAGTAAAAATTGGAACTTCAAAGTTTATCAAGTTATTAAAAAATCCACCCAGGAAAAACTAAGGAACATTTATAAAAACTATCTAAAACCCAACATCATTTGAACTTATATATTTTGTAGAAGTAAGTTTATGGTATGATTTTTACTTTTAATATCAAAAGCTTTTTTTATTTAAAAAAATAAACATTTACAAACCTAACTATCTACCAAGCATACTAGTCCTGATACTACTTAACTGTGTACAAGTTGTTGAGTTTAAAATTATATCACTGTAATTATAAAATAATACATTTGTTATGATTTATTACCTTTAGATAATTAGACATAAATTTATATAATTAAGTACTTTTAACCCTAGAAAGATCAGCCCAAAAACAACTTATTCCTAAAACAAGCTAACAATATACGGACAATTAACCATCATATTGTACAAAAACAATGTAAAAATAAAACATAACCAAAACGTTTACTGACCCTGATATCATGAAACTCTTTTTTTGTTTGCTGTTAAAAGGACAATTATCAAAATGAGTTTGGAAAACCTGCTTTACAAGCACAAACCTTGCTTTAAAAGTGAAAATCAAAATTTTACGCTAAAAAAATATAGACACACTAACCCTGATATCAGAAAACTCTTTAGTAACTATGAACGCGCACAAGTAATTGAAGAAGATCGCACTTGATGTTGATTTGCTTCTGGCCCTGGTGCAATTAAGCTCCGCCAACATGAACCAACAGATTGGGCCGAGGCCGAGTGAAAACGCCATGATTGCCACCATAACACTTGACAGGGACAACCAAGATAAGTAGCCTAAAAGTTTATTAATATTACTAGTTAGATCTCATACTAATCATAGTGTTAACTATTGTCTATAAATTAAAAAAATGTCCACCATGATGCTTGATAAAGTAGAACCAGGATAAGTAGCCTTAAGGTTATTTTTTTTTTAAATCATACTAGCTATAGTTACTTTGTATCTTTATAAAATTAAGAGCTCATTTTTCATGCACTTCATTTAGTTTGATTATTATACTAACACCGACTACAACATTATTTAAGTCCATCACAAAAACTAGCAAAGCAATTTACATCAACAGCAATTATTAGAACACACTTCTTGTTGAAAATAAATGCAAGTAAAACTTGTTTTATCCACAAACAGTCTACCCTAAAATTAAAAGTGTAGTAAAACACAAAACAATTTCTTACCATCAGGGTCATCTGGTGTTTTAAAATGGAAGTACAAACTTAAAGCTACAAGAGCCAATGACATTACTAGTGAAGAAAACATCAGTAGGGTTTTTCTGCCTGTAAAATAAATCAACTTTTATTACAAGTGCCGTATACACTACTAATAAAATGTAAACTAGTTTTTTAATACTGAAAGCTAATAGAGGTAACTTCATTTAAGAATGCTGAACATTAATAAGGTTTTTCTACCTAAGAAATAATTTTATTATTTATTACAAGTGCTATGAAAAGTACTGGTGAAAATGAAATTTTATTATTTTTTTAAAATTAACAAAAACGTTTCCAATTATAACAGTCATATCTATAACTAATCATTTGGATATGAATACGATGTTTACTTATATTTAAAAAAAACTTTTTTTTTAAATTACATATAACTAGTCAATAGTTTTTTAAGAGACTTTTAAATTGACAAAGTATCGAACAAAGTTTATCTATGAATAAACTCACTATCAAATCTACTTATAAAATATATTTGAAAATTTTTAATTTACTAAAAACTTTTTTTGATATATTTTCACTATACAGAAATTGCAATTATTACATTAATGATGTAAAAACTTATTTTATACAACATTGAATCAAATCATCAATTATAGCTTAGTAATAAACACAAATCAAAGATGAGATCAAGCCAATAAACTTTATTAATTTTATTTAAACATAACATATGATATGTGTAACAATTATAAATAATTATTAATTTAACGTTAGTCACAACATTTACCTTATGTTATATAAAGTACCATAAAAAAATAGTAAGCCTTTTTGTTCAATTATATTTGATAAAAAAGATTTTGAACAATGACAACGCTTTAATTTTTATAAACGTAAAACATTTAATAAATAAAATATACAATAACTGTTTGGTAATTATTGGTACAAAATAATAATCTTTATGTTTTTAACTTGCATTAAATGCAGAATAATTTATCATACTCAGTAGAGTGTTTAGTTTTCTAAACATCTTTCACACTTATTTTTTTTTTTTAATTATACTTTGATCATGAAAAACATTATGTTTTGAAAGCTTATATTTAAAAGTAAATAACATTTAAAATCATAATCACCTTATTAAAAGTAGAAAAACAAAAAAGACAAAATTACAACATATCACGTCATTTAAACTTGAAAGTGAGCTAACTACGCATTCAAGTATATAATCGTAACAACAAAAACAAATAAAAAATACTAATATAGCAGAAAACTTTATAACAAAATTAACAAAATCATTTAACTCGAAATAAAAACTAAAACTAAGCGTATGTTAAAAATTATTAAAACTGTATTTTAATTTGCGTAAAGTTCATTAATAAATGCCAGCTTTATGGTGAATGTTATATAAATCTATACAACACTGTATTTTTGTAAAAGGTTTAAAATATTAATAAACTTAAGTGAATGAAAAAACGCATCAAACTTTTATGGTATACGTTTTTAAAAGATAAAATTAGAATTAAAATTAAAAAAAAAGTTTTTTGAGCCCAAGCAAAAAACCATTACATATTAAAAACTTAATTTAAATAAACTAAAATAAATAGTGTTATAAGAGCTAAAATAACTAAACTTGATGTAATATAAGACACTTGCTAATGTTTTTCTATTAAAAAAAACTCAGCTACTACCAAACGATTTTTTTGTTCAAATTCTTTTTTGGTAACTTGCAAAAATATCAATTAAAAACAGTAATAATACTAACCCAGTTTATCAACAATGAGACAAGATATGAAAGTCGCAACAATTTGAATTCCGCTGACTAGTAGTGAGGCCATATGTAATTGTGAGTCAGTAGTAAAACCGGCTTCCTACATGAAAAAAATTTTTATTGTAATTTGAAATAGTTTATTTTTTATAATTTGTGGGTACGTATGTAAAGAGTCATTAGAAAATCCTGCCTCCTATAAAAACTTTCAAAACAATGTTAAATAACTAAATTTATTCATATAAGTACTAAATTAGTATTCAGAGTTGCCACTGTTAGAGAAAAAACTCATTTTGAGTGATCAAAATTAGTCTTGTTACATCAAGCTAGCTAAAATTGGACTGAGTTTACAACAAAATTGTAAAAAAAGACCAAAAAAGAAAAAAAAACCTATTCACCAAATACCTAAAAATACTAAAATAAAAACAAAAAGACTTTATAACAACCAGGGTTGCCAGAGATCAAGCTGAGAAAAATTTTCTGACTTTTCCTGACTTTTTACTAAAACTTTCTGACTTTTCTAAATTAAACTCTTAATTTAAACTTATTATTAAATACATAATCAAACTTTTGAAACTATATAAAGTTTTTAATCTTATTTTTAAACAGGTTAAAAAAGTTTTTTATGCTGAATTCAATCATCTAACTTCCATTACATCTATTGAACCATCTGTGTATGATTGATGTATTTGCAATAAATAGCTCTATCAGCAAAATACTTGTATTTTCTAACTTATATACAAAACTTGTCTGAAAAAAGAAACATTATTTTACCATTTCCTAAAATAAATGTATCTAAAAAACGAAAAGACATATAAGGAACTTTTTAAATTAAAACCTTAAACAATAATGAACTTTTACAACTAAAACCTTAAAACAATAACGAACTTTATCAAACACAGTTCTTTTTTTACTATGTGTACTAAAATTTATTTTCTCCATTTCTTTATTAGCACTTTAACCTCTTTATTTAATGAAGATATGGTTTCCTTCATCTGGTCTGCATACCGCTTAATTTTCTTGGCAGTCAAAAACATTTCCCTCATTTTATTTAAGTCGTTCTCATCTGCTGCCCCTACACTTGTTAAAGAGAATCTTTTCTCCAAATCTAGCTACAGTTTGTGGGCTTTATTTGTTTTCTTTTTGCACTCATTTTATCAATATTTTCCAGATGAAGGCATTGGAAATTAAGTAATTTTGTAAATTTATAGGAAATTTTTGCAATTTTAGTCTGACTTTAAAGGATTTTTAATTATTTTTTACCATTTGAAGGCTTTAGAAAATGAGGAACTTTGTAAATATGAACTAAAAAAATCTGAAGTATTTTAAATTTTGTCATGTTTTCTTACTTTTTTTTTCATAAACCCGCATTTTTTCCTGCCTTTATCATTTTTTAGTTTTTCCTGACTTTTCTGACCTTGTTGCAACCCTGAAAAACACAGTTTTAAAGCAAAATATCCAAAATCAAAAAAATAGCCTGAATTTGTTGAAAAAAATACAATCAACCTAAGTTTTTCTTAAATTACAAGCCTTTATTTTATTTTTTATTAGCCTAAGTTATTCTGAGTAGTCTGAGTGTGTTAAAACTCTGAGATTGCAGAAGCTTCTTGAATAAATAAATTATTTTTATTTCTTAAGAAAAAAATACTTGTCATATTTTAGCAAAGCCACACATTAAACACTCAATACCTTGAAAATGTTGTCCAAGTAGAATGTGATGGCGTTGATACCAGAAAACTGCACAAAGAGCACCAGCAGTAATGACAGTATTAGAGGGTATCTGTACTGACGCTTCATTAACAACTCTTTCCAAGTGCATTCATCCGTATCTGAAGAAGATCTCATCTGATCTTCCAATTCTCTGATTTCTCGGGAACAGTCTGCCTACATAAGTTTAATACTAGTTTACTTGTTGGTTTTTAATACACTGATTGTTTGACTATTGAAAAACACAATAATAGTTAGATTTAAGGTATTTGTTATTCTAATAGTTTTTTTTATTTCTATTTAAACTGATTTTCAACAATAATGTGGTAGGGAAGGCAAATAAATTGTTTTTTGACTGCAGCCACAAAATTTATTGATAGGAACTAAAACATTTGTTAATGTAAACAGGACAAAGTATACAAATTAACACTGTTCAAAAAATCAATTTCTATGTTTCAGATCATTATACTTACATATATATAAACTTGTGTTTAATAGTCGTTTATCTTAAGTAAGAAAAGGTTAACCCTTTTATTAGAAATATCATGTTAGAATGCTTTTATGTTTAAAATCCTAAACAAATTATCAAGCTATAATTCAACATTTTTTAGTTGTTAAAACTTTATTCATATAAAGAGCTGTGATATGTTTATAAATAAATTAAAACCAGTTTAATATTCCCCATTGTTTAGCATTCAGTGATTAGAATTAATAAAAGTGCTTGTATAAACATAAAAAAAATATTTATAATATGTATAACAAAACCTTACTTCTTCGCCTCTCAACCAATGAAGAGCTTGTACTGCTTCTAACTGTTGATTTTTGAAATATAAATACTGAGGTGACTCCTTAACACAGAAAAATAATAATGATTGCAGGAAAGCAAATACAGAACAAGCAATTGCGAACCATCTCCATACTAGTGCTCCACCTGTAAAATAAAATAGATAAACTTATTGGCTTAACCTACAGAAATATTTATGAATGTATTTAGCCTACTAAAGTTCTACTTAGCTTTTAGGTGTATGAAATAAGTTAGAAACTCTAAATTAGTGTTTGGATACTTTGAAGTAGGGTAGGCAAATTTTCATGTTGGTCGGCAAAACTTACAATAAAATATTGTGTGGACCTAATTTATTAGAAAAAAATATTTACAGGCAGAATATTTTTGGAATACTGCACTATAACACTTAACAAAGCACTTAAAAAGTGAGCTTGCAGTGGAGCAGTCATTTAATAAACATTACTGCGTAGTTTCCTTTATAAAAAAGCTCTTTTTTTATTCCACAAATTGTTTTCAAGTTAAAAAGTACGCCTGATTTCTTATGGTGGACCGTACAGTACCCACCCCTGCTTTAAAACAAGTTTTTTTAGTATAAAACGATTTATTAAGTACATACCATTATACCACTTTAAATGATGGAGATAAATTGAAACAAATACTTTAACAACCGCTTTAGTAGCTCAATATTGTCTACATTTATTTATTACCTTAATTGTCCAACTAAGTAATGAGGGTGACTTGAAAAAATAATTAGCATTTAAAAAGTACATGACTTTTATTTTCTTAACACTTAATTGTAATATATTTCAATCTATTTTGGTATTTAAAACTTTATAATTTTTATTAAAGTAAACAAAGAAACTTGTGTGCTTTTTTACTTTTCAAATGTGTACATAATTAAATCAACAAACCAATCAGATAAGATAAAAATATTCCAAAAACTATTCCTAGTTGGTTACAACTTCCTAATAAACCTCTTAGTTGGGGTGGGGCTATCTCCGCTAAATATACCTGGTATAATGAAATATTTTCTCAAATATTTACTAAATAAACTTACATAAATTGCATTCATATTAAGTATTAAATAAACAAGAAGTTCTGCTATATATACCTAGATAAATTGATAAGTCTTTAAAAAAACATTTTCTAGTAGTATAATAAATAGGACAAATGTAAAGAAAAGGAACTAATTGTTGATAATATATCAAACTAACAGGCCCAACTAAAGAAGTAACTCCGGTAGCAACACCTTGTATAAATCTACCAGCATAAATCATATAAACATTGCTTGAATATGCAATCAGCTGTAAATAAATATACAAGGTTGAAGGATTAATTATTTTTAAAGTGTTTAAACAACAACTTCATATGTTATTAACAGTGAAAAGTATTACTATTTATTATACTTTTCTATAAAAATATAAACTACACATGCAAGAGTTTTCATACAAATGCTGTTAAGTATCTTATAATTTGTAGATCTGTTTGTAGTTGAAAATTTTTAATTGTTATTTTCTAGTCTAAGCAATAAATTTAAAAGTAATCTTAGTGAACTTGGAATAATGATTCAAATCAAAGCAAAAAGCTGAACACTGTGATGAAAAATACTTGGCAAACACAACTTACTAATAATCCAACAAGGTAGGGTATAGATGAGAACAGTGCACAAAATTTTCTTCCAAATCTAAACATGAGATCACCCGCAATAATCCCACCTAGCATAGCTCCCAGTGTTACCAATGACTGTTTAATTTATATTTTATAGTAGTGGTATACTGATACACCAATATATAACATTTAAACTGAAAAAGGTAATACTCTATTTAATACCATAGGGAGGTCCTACATTTTTCACAAAAAAAAACATTGGTTAATAAAATAAAATGAAAGTTTAAACTATAACAACTTTTGATAGAACAGAAAAAAAACTTACTATATTGTTATATATATTTTATTTTATGTAAAAGGAACAAAATAAAAACAAATAGACTGCTATTTCTTAAATATAAGTTTTCCTAAAAATTTTAAAACACTCAAAAATTATACCTCCTTGTTTGTTTTTTGACAATTAAAAACCTTAAATGTTTAGTGAATTTCTCAAACAGTTTAATATAAGTTACAATTTGGAGTTATCAAAATGATGCAAAACAAAAATTTTAGACAAATAAACAAAAAAAAGTGGTTTTCTGATTGAAAAAAAAAATTTCTTTTTTGTATGAGTAATTTAAGTAATAAAGTAACAGATGAAAACAAGGTGGACCCCCCTTCCCATTACTTTAAAAGCTGCCAAACAGTAAAGTAATACTATTAGGCAGCTTTATAATAAATATATTGTAGTATAACAAAAACTAAAGTAACTTCTAAAAAGTATGATACCAAGGTTTACTTGTTGAAATCAATCATATTCACATAAACATCTTATAAGTAAAAAATAAAATATTTAAAGTTATTTTAGAAACATAAAGTCCACATGTTCACTTTATTTTTATCTTAAAATATGGAATAAAGATGTAGGATTGACACAAGACATCTTATAAATAAAATAAAAACTATAAATGTCATAAACAAACCCCAATCCAAGTTTCATCATTATCTGTGATGTCAATCTTAGAAGAAGAAGTGTCATCTTGCATGGATTTAATGAGTGGTGATGAGAAACCTAATGCCAATCCTACATTGATGGCACCAACAAAAGCAGCAGATGCAGACAAGTACAAGTTCTTACTGCCTTTGATTCTGTGAATACTTTACAATAGAAAAATGCAGTATCAGATACTAATATCTTAGGTAATAAAATTAAATAAAATGTGTTAATACAAACTTACAAGTGAAGCAGATAAACTTCAATGTAAAGTTTACTGTACAACTGTTTTTAAGCTAGTATATATATTATTTTCAGTATAAGTGTATATTATACAGATTAGATAATAGTATTTTAAAACATAAATTAATTATAATATAAATGAAAATTGAACTCTGAAAAGATTAAAAAGGTTGCTGTTTTAAATAACATAAAAACTTGTTTATATTTTCATATTTATTAAATAAGTGCATAAAACAGATATAATTCAACAAAAAAAAAATATTTTTTAATAAATTGTTATTAACTTTAAGCATTTAATTTTTTTTTTTTGTGTCATATGTCATACTTAATAAAACAATATAAAACTTTGATTTCGTTTAAACGACCAGTTATATAATCACCTTAAATACTACACATGTTTTCACTAGCTTTAAATTTAAGGTAAAATTAAATTTAAAAGAATTAACAACACAACTTTTACTCAATACTCACCTTAAAAAACGCAATACTACAAAAATTGTCACTAACTATTCATTATTATATCTAACAATAAAACTCACACAATTTTTTCTTGCGGTTGTTGGGTTTTTTCTTCCTTATCAGGGTACATTAAAGCTCTTGATTCCCCTTCGGAATCAGACATATTTGTTAATTAATAAGTAAGTGCTGTTAAAAATATTTTTTTAGAGTAAACATTAATTAAGTTTAAATATTTAAACTGAAGTTGATTTTTTTTTTATGTTTTGTCTCTTTCTTATGAGTCTTTCAGTTTAAGTGGTCTATGTTTTGATGTCTGGGTCATTGTAGAAAAATAAACTTGCAATAATAGTTATAACAATAATAGTTTCAAATTTCATCAAAACACAAACAAAAAGTGTTAAAAAAAATTAAACTACTGACTCATGTTTTTATTTTAAAAAAATCGTTAATAAAAATTAGTTGTCTTTTTTATTCCTTTGTAGATTTTTTTTTAGATCAATTTTTTTGTTTAGATACTTGTTATAAGTTTATTAAGTTATAAAAACTTTCTATAAGTGATTGTATGATTACATTAAATAGTGTAATGTGATCTAGCTAGAAACAGATAAATGGAATAACAAATTCAAAATATTTTTAAGAAAAAGATAATTATTACCTATCTCTCTGTGTAATTTTCCTGGCTTCTTCTAAAGAAAGAGTAGCAAATATGGTTAACAAAAACTTTTTTAATTACTAAACTTTAATGTATCAAAAGGTTTCTCTTTGATTTGCCTGTGTTTGATTTAAATAGGCTACAGTTTTGGTTGATTACACAACACAAGGTTTTCAAAAAAATAAGAATATTATAACCAAAAGACCCAGAACAAGACTTGGCCTAAACTGCTTAAGGCATTTGGGTTCAAAGTTTTGGTCTAGTATCCCTGAAACTTCTACAAGCTTAAAAAAGGATCGTTTTAAATTTAGTGATAAAAACTTTTCATTAAATAACCACAAGTAGTAGATCTAGTGTGCTTCTGTATGTATGTTTAATTTGTCTTGAAATTTGATTCATGTTATATGGGCAGCAGATTGTGACGGCTCTTTTATTTTAAGATTATTTGCTAATGAAAGAGTTATTGTTTTAAAAAATTTAATTAACCTATATTTATTGTTAACCAATTGTTTTTGTTATCTTTTTTCTTACTGTATTAAGTTAAGATAGTTCATTTATTTATTGTTTTTTAGAAATTAGAGGTATAATTATAATATGTATAAGAAACTATAGTGTTAATATATATATATCATTATTTATAATTATTTTTTTTTTGAGTTTATGTCAATTAAATACTAACAAATCTAAATAATACTTATTGTTTTATTGATTTTATTAGTATACATATTTTATTTAATACAAACTGTAATTTTTATTTTCCTACTTATGTATAGTATTCCTTAATTTTTATTATAGACTTAGATATTTCAATTAGATATTAGGTATTCACACTTATGGCAATGATCACATGATTCGATTGTTAATAAGTTTTTTTTTGTAGGCAGATACTTGCTTGGGGATATGAGCTTAATCATTTTCCAACACTTTGTGGTTTTTAGTGATGTTTTAACCTTGTGAGGTTTTGTTAAATGGTGTGTCACCATGGAAATTATTTTCAGTTAAATAGATAGTTTTTTTTTTGGTAAGTTTAGTTTTAATTTTAAATGGGGAGAGGGGATAGATTACCAGGTGATAAAAAATTGCTTGCTCTACATCAAAAAACATGTATTGTTGTAGAGCAAGAGTTGGCAGCCTTTTGTAACTCAGAAAAATTGCTCAAGAGCTGCAGTTATTTTAAAATAATTATAGTATTCAGTTAAAAAAATACAATAAAAAAAATAAAAGTTAAAAAATTTAAGCCAAAAATATAACAAAATAAGCAGCAATACAGCACATACTATTCTTTTTCAAGTAGAAAAATATCAGAAGAACTCACTCTCCCCTCTGCAACAATAAACGTTTTCTGAAGGTCAAGAAAGTGAGTTTGAGCTCATCACATGTTATTCCACCTGCCCTATCTTTAAATTTACTAAGAAAAAATTTACCTTTTAACTAAAGATTAAACTAAATCTGTCTATAAACTATAAAAAAAAGTTAACTAACTGAAATGAAAACTAATCCTTACCCTTTATTCAAAAAAAACACTGGTGACATGCAATTTGGCAAACACTCACAAGGATAAAATTTCAACACCAAAAACCACAAAGTGTGGGAAAACAATGAAGCTCAAATTCTCAAGCAAGTATCCGCCAACACTACATCAAAAAACACATCAACAATCCAATCATGTGATCACTTCCACCAGTGTGAACTCAAAATCAGCTGTTGCAAACTCAAATAAATCAATATCTAATTAGAAGCATTAAGTTTTATAAAAAACAAATTAGAATAAAGAAATACTGTAAGTAGGAAGAAAGAGATATTAAAACTAAAAATCTAGTTGTAAGTTTATATTGTGAAACCTTTTACTTTTGTAGTTTTTAAAAAGTATGCTTTTTGCTAGATATTACCTTGTGGACTACAGATTTCAGCTTTGAAGGCCGCATTTGGCCCTCTGACCTTACTTTTCCAACTCCTGTTCTAGAGGGAAGAGTAAGTCTGGTACTTTTATACCATAAAGTATATAAAAGATTTAATCACAATCATAAATGTTTTTATTTTTTTCTATTCAAAAATTCATAACAATCATATTTAAATAATGAGACTGCCTATATTTAAACCTTATATTCTTATTCAGATCAATTTTACTCAAATGTTAGTACTTTTAAATTTTCATAAGTTAACTACAATGGGTTTCAAACACTAAAAAGTATCCATGGTATGCGACTCCATAAACGTAAGGTTCTTTGTGCACCAGGTTTATGACCAAATGTTTTGAGGTTTTTTTTATTGTTCAAAAAATTATAGTAAACATATTGATAATTATAAGTTTGTTTTGTTGCTATTTCAATTCATCAAGAGCTCTTCAAAACAATTTTTGTAATAAAATTCCCTACGCTAAAGCTAATTTATAAAAGATTTTTTGAAAAGCATAGGCAATAAGCATATTACGAAAATCTAGAACAAAATAAATAATCAAAACGTTTTTGTAACAAAACTTGATATAAAAGATTAAGGAGCGTTTATTAACTGATTTTATTTTAAACTAAATTTTTAATTTTAAAAATTTGAATAGTTTATACAAATAAACAAATTAACATTTTTAAAGGAATAAAAAGAGTGATATTTTTGTTTTACTTACCTTTAAAATGTCTTTTAGATGATAATATCTTCGTTAATGCTAAAAATTTAAGTTTTTTTTATTAACTAACATATACGTCTTATTTAATTTTTTATAGAATATTTTTAACCTCAATCTCCAGCTTTAAACAATACTAACTTTTTAAGAGTTCTATAGTATCTTAAAACTACTTATTTTAAAATATTTGTTTTACAAGAAAAGCATTTTTTAGTAGTCAAATATTTAAAAAAAAATTAGTCAAAATATAATTGTTGTGTTTTTTCTGATTTTAATAAAGTTTGAGAAACTTGGTAAACCCGTCATGTTTAAAACGTAAATGTAAAACTGCGGCCCGAGTGTATCTGGCTCTCTAAACCAAATTTTGAAACTTGTAATAGTTATTTAAGAATTAAAAAAAAAATTGTTACAATTTAAGAAATATTTTAAACTAAAATAGGATAAAGTAATATAAATAGTTCACATAGAAAAAGCAGTTCGTTAAATGGGTTATTATGAACTATATAAAGTTTAAATGCTTTGGCACACAAATGACTTAATTTTTCCATAGTTTATACTTTTTACCGTCATTTTCAAACTTTGCTCATCCTAAGTTAAATTCATCAATAACTTTTCTTTCTACAATTATTTTTTAAATCGAGTTCAGCTCTTTTAGATGGTAATTTCTTAATTAATGCTAAAGTTTTAAGTTCTTATCTTTTTAAATATAATTCACTTTAATGCCTTTGATTTTAAAATTCAAATAATAATATGTGCTTTCGTTCATTTGAATGTATTTGGCATCATTTTAAAACAATTTATGATCGTATTCCAAGAATTCTATTTGCAGTAGTTATGTATGTTTTATTCATTTGTGTAAAAGATTTTATAATAGGAATTTTCTTAGCATAACTTTGTATTTGCCGTGTTAAAATTTTAATAAAATTTTATTTCACTATTTAAATGCTGTAAAAGCTGAATGTAAATTTATAGTTGAATTTGTTTTAAGGTTGGGGATAATATCAAATAAGTACTTATCTACTAAATTTAAAAACTATTTGTTTTTTTTAATGCAACATTTAAGTTAAGAATTTATTATATGCTGTTTATTTTTGTATATCTTAAATTATGCTATATGTAAGTTGTATCTGATATTAGTATACCTGGTTGGCATTAAAAAATGATCTCCATTAGTTTTAATTGAACTATATGTTGTTTATTAAACGAAAAAAGTAAAGGCGCTTAAAATATTGGACCTGGTGCACAAAAAAAAAACATTTTGGTCATCGAGTCGCACACTACTTTGATAGCTTTTGACGTCTTTTACTAGACGACTAATTTGATTTAATTAATTGAAAACAGTAATTTGCTTTGGGTGATAGAAATTATTGTTGCGCAAAATAAAATAAAGTTTAATTTTCGTTAGTTAGTAGCTTCAGTTAAAATATTGAAAATTACGTCAAAAAACCCTATTTGAAGTAGTCCGCAAAATATTAAAACTATACAGCGTTCTTTTAATAGTAAACGTTCATTTGTTGTTTATACATTAATGTTCAAGTTTTATTCGTAAGTTTAAAATACATAAAAACTTATGTTACTGTTATTTCAGATTCCTAATAAGTTTTTTAACAAAACAATAAAAACATTGAGTACTTAATTTTTTTAATATAAACATAGTAATATTCTTTTGTACTATATCTGTTTTAAAATACACAAATTATTTCTTGGGTCGATAAACTGCAGCCTGTAAAATTAAATATAATATTTATTAGTAAAAACATGCTTTACAAAAAAGTTTAAAAATACTTACGTGGAGATAATTGACACTTAAGCTTTTAATTTAATTTAATTCATTAGTAGTTGCTAATGTATACTATTGCTTATTTTTTTACATGTCTTATGTACTACATAATTTTTTGTTAGTTAATATACTTTGCGACCAGTCAGCAAATATTGTTTGAAATTTGGTTTGTTTCTTTTAAGCCTGCCTATTTCTGGACTATCGCCTATCGGTGAAAAGTTAGAACAAAGTGCAAAGTTACGTTTTTTCCTTTTTTACTACTTAACTTAAAAAAGAATTAAAGACTTTCAACATTTTCAACATTATTAAATTTAACGTTTTTGCTTTTGTATCAGATCGATTGGTAGTTGCTGACCAAATTGAGAAATTTGAAATTTTTGTGGGCCGCAGTTGTAGTTTGAGTTACAACGTCACAGAATTTTTTAAAAGACTCCTGCTAACTATACCGATGTAAATGTCTATAGTCCAGAACTAATATCTAATAATATCTAGTAAAAGTTGCAAAAATTCCACACCTCAAAACATCTAAAGTTTTTCATAAATTTAAATACTCGCAGGCCGTATCTTTCGGCCTATGTCTCGTTTATAATAAAAACATGCTCGCGTATCTCACTTTTATTCTTCTTTTGACGCGTTTGCTGAACCCTATATTAGGGTTAATCAAATATAAAAAGTTGTTTATTTTTGTAAAATTAAAAGATTGAATTTCTTTTAATACAGCTTTAATAATTTAAGTTTTACTAATGAAAATCAAAATGTTAAATGGATTTTTTTTGTACTACTCAATAAACTTAATGCAGAGTAAGCAGTTAAATATTTGAAAACGTATAGCTTATTGTTTAAAACTAAAACTTTAAGTACAAAGTTTTTTGTTGGTACTTTGTATTACACTTTTAAAAGTTTATTAAGTATTTTTTGAAGAACTGCTCCCTAGGTAAAACTTTTTGTAAATGAGTACAAGCAAAGTTCCCTTGAAAAATAGCTTGGTTTCTAACAGATGTTATTTTTACTTGAAAATTTTTATCCTAAAATCTTTTTTTATTGTTTTAGTAGGCAAAGTTATTAAAAGAAAAGTATTGTTTAACAATGAAAATATGATCTATATCAACTACCACTAATTATATGGTTAGCTTATTTTTGTTAATGATAGTTAATATCAATTTAAAAAAAAATAACTATCTTGTTCAACGCCTTTTTAAAAACTGTTGTAAAAAAATGACAGCTATTTAGAGTTTTTCTAAAATAAATAAGTTATTGTATGTTTAAAAGTAGCATAGAAAGTAATTTCGATTTCAAAGTAACAATTTTTAAAATTTATCTATCAAATATTTAAAATCAAACTATAAGAAACTGATAAGCAGTACCGAAACATTTGAGATCTAGCTGAATTTTTTAAATTATAACTAAAAAAATGTATAAGTTTTTTTCGTGATAAAATAGAATTATAATACATCATGCTAATGTGCTATTGTGATAAAAACACACATATATAAAACACTGAAATCATATCTAAGTCTTAAAAATTGCTTAGTAGGACGTTTAATTAAAAAAAAAATGTTTACTCAAAAAAAACCTTTTATATAAACTTTATTATTGTAGATATTTAAAAGAACTTTGAAAGCAAGACTGAACTAACGAAAATAGAGAAAGTAAAATACAACAGAAAAATTAATTTGTCTTTACAATGAACAGTTTACGTAGAAAAACACCTTTTTTATCAATCAATCAAGATAAGTTTAATTACATTCATAAAATTTTAAGTTTGAAGCCAACTTTAGACTATTTATATTAATTAACAAACATATGATCAACCACAATTTACGTTTGTAGCTTACATCCGAAATTTTTAAATTTAAAATGAATAAATAATAATTAGTTATAGGAAGTTGTTAAACAACAAACGATTACTTTAAATATTATCATGACAAGATAATAAGTTTCTAATTTTTAAATTTTAACAGTTATTTTGCATAATTTCTATCGGTTTACACGTTCTAAATTAATTGAAGTAATAGTTGCTCTGAAGTTACGCAAATGTATTACTTTTAGTTTCGTTTTAGTTATCTAACAACAGTTGACCTAGTTACTTTAAATAACTAAGATGTAGTTTTTTTAAATATATACAATTGGTGTTTATTATAAAAAAAAATACTAAAAATAAAGCCAGGCTATATCATTCAAACTTAAAAACTTATACTAAAAATAGAATTTGACTAAAATTTTTTTTTATAAATTTTTACAAAATTAGACTTTTTTTATTATATAAGTAATGATGTTTGTAAACTTTGTATTATAAAATTTTAAACAATCTAATTTTTTTAATATAACTAACTTATGCTCTAAAAACTTAAACTAATTTATTCAATTATAAATATATTATGATAAAAAATTTACAGTTACTCAGTTTTATCGCCAAAGGAATTTTCAAACTTTTTGATTAAAAAACTTTTCATAAATTTTAAGTAAACTTTATTTATTTACTTTTATTTGTGTACAATAATCCAGTTAGCCATTTAATATTTAAATTCACACAACATATTTTTCAAAGTCTTTAACTAAATTTCTATCACTTTTTGCATAGTTTGTTCTATAATTTTTTTTTATCTACTGAATCACAGTTTTAAAATATGTTTTGCGGTGAATCTAATTAAATAAAAGTTTTGCAATAGAATAAATTTTTTATTTTGTAGATCTTTAGTTTGTTTTTAATTGATTACTGTGTTAAATCTGTTTTAACCAAGCATTTATTTTATTCATTTCTTTTATACATTTACGTATAAAAATTAAAATACAAATTCCTGCTTTAATTCATTGTTTTGTTTATAAATGAGTAAAGTAAACCTGGTAAAAAGCAAATTAAAAAATATAAAACTAAATACATTTTACTATATGAGAAAATTTAAACAGACCTAGTTTTATTATAAAAATATGCTTTGAGAGTATTAATATTATAAAACAAAAGTATTTAAAAACAAAAAACAACTGTTACTGCATTTTAATATTAAAAGTATACACAATGTAAACTTTAATGAAGTAATATTATTAACTATGCGATATTATGAATTTAAACGGTGATTTATTGAACAAAAACAAAAAATTGTTCAAATTTTTTTGCTTCAAGGACCTGGATACACAAAAAGACCTCTCGGTCATTGAGTTGCATACCCAGCTTAACCAAAATTATAATGAGCTAAAATTAAAAAACGAGAAAAAAAAAACTTCAATTCAAAGTTTAAACTTTAAAACAAAAAAAAAGTTTCATATTTATAAAAATGTATAATATATATATTTTTCATTTTTCAAAGTACAGTTTAGTATGGTATAAAACAATTTGCTTTAAGTTTAAAAACTAAAACAAACTTATAAACGCACCTTACTAAAAGTAAGTTATTTGCTTATAAAATTTAATTAAATTAAACAGGTTAAACCAGCTTGACATACGTATATTTAATTATACAACCGGAAAAGCAAATTTGTTTTTCAATAGACAACTACGTACAAAACTGACACTTTATTATTAGCAATTGTTCAAAA
The DNA here is from genome assembly GCF_965202585.1 of Thalia democratica. Lineage (NCBI taxonomy): Eukaryota > Metazoa > Chordata > Thaliacea > Salpida > Salpidae > Thalia > Thalia democratica. The sequence continues at coordinate 59,720 of NW_028139387.1, read as the reverse complement.
ATTAAAAAAATGCGTTATAATTTATTGCAAAAAAACCTCACAACTTAACAACCATGTGAAACTTGTTGTCTCTTACTACAGAAAACTTGAATTTCTTCTATCACTTGTGCAAACAAGATATGCTTAAGCACACTTAAGTGTCCAGGAGAAAATTATTGAGTTTATTGTTTATGATTTAGTCAAGTGAAACCAGGAAACTGAGTTGATAGTTATAAAAGTTGCCAAAATTACACAATATAGTGCTTAGGTTCAAAAGTTTGTTATGTCTAGGTAAAATAAAACTGCTTTTGATGATAATTTAATTTTTGATAAGCCCTGTTTGTAGTTAGTATTTTAACTACTGTTTGCCCACTAGTTAAACTTTTTGTGAACAAGCTTATTTAAAAAACATACTTTAGTGTAAAAACTTTTTTTAAACTAAACAATTTAGACTTACTTAAAATAATCTTTTATACGAAAAAAGACTTAATAACAGTCATTATAATGGTTTTGTACGTCAGATATATCATTTTAAACAGGCTACAAAATCTTTAATGCTTAAGAAATTATAAGAGAAAATTTTAAGATAACTTCTGCTGTTTTAGAGAAACGAAACTAAGAAAATAAACAGTTTCAAGTACCTGCTACCTTAATTACAATTTAATGTGAGAATGATGTTATGTCTGGGTTATTTTTAGATTAGACAAGGCTAACAATAAGTTTATTGCAGAAACTTGTCATTTTATGAATAATTTCAAGGTTAAATTCCAAACGCATTTAAACGAGTTTTTCACAAACGTTTAAAAATAAAAAATCGCCAATAATTGTGAAAACGTAATTAAAATGTATTTTGTCAAGTTACTCATAAGTTTTGCAATAGTCCAAAGTACATAATTACATCAAGACAAAATCTGTAAGCACCAATGTGAGTTAATTACATTTCAATCTTATCGAACAAACTGACCTCGTTGAAAAACTTCAAGTTAGGGGAAAATTTTATTGCTTTTCTTTATTGAAAACCAGTGTTAGTTTGTTTGGGTCAGATGTAAGTTGCTATCCAAAACGACGTAAATAGAACTTTCCGAGTGAGTAAAGTTTTAATGTATAAAGAATGTATATGCTCGATTTAAGCTAACAATAAGCTAAACGGAGAACCTTGTCATTTTATGATTCATGAGTAGGCCAAAATAAACAGAGATCTTCATTGAAATTTTCTCTTACTTACACATGGTAACTTTAAAAAAAGAAAAGATTACAATGACATAAGTGTATAGATATAAACTAAATCACTTATACAAATAAACCTTGCTTCATAAACTTAGATATTAGAAAAATAGTTTTTAAAAATAAAATTAATGTCATACAGAACGGAAATAAACTAATATAAGTACTAATATGAATCAAATACAGCACACTATACTTACAAAATCAGGTCATGCTCTAGTAACCTAAAGTTTATGAGAAACATTTTGTTTCGTCCTATTGTAGTTTTAACTGCTGTAGAGAAAATAAAGTGGGTTAAAATTACAATAATTGTCATTTAAACAGTCTAATTACGGCTTAATGTGTAAAATTTGTTAAATTTATGCTCATTTCATAAAACCCTACTTAAAATTGTTTATTCATTAAAATATTATTGTAAGTTTCGTAGATATATCTTTATAAAGTTCAAAAAATATTACTATAACTAATTTATTTTATTTTTTTTAACTCTATTCTTTTTTGTAAAGAAAATCATTAAAGTTTTTAAATAAGTTGATTTAACTTTTTTTTTACCATTATCAAAAGTTTGAACTTTTTATCAATTTTTAATTATCAAAGTACATATCGATAAATACTTTGATTTTGTCTGCGGAGGTTTCATACTTTACTTTTCAAATTGTTTAATTTAAGTTTTTAATTATTTAGGTTGATTATGTTGTAATAAGTCTGTATTATTTACATTTATTGATTTATATGTATAAAACTTTAGTACTTTAGAAGAAGTTGACTATAAAAAGTTGTATGCTTATTAATAAAATTATGTTAAACCAATAAAAAATCGTCATTTTATTAAAACTATAACAAAATACAAGTTGTTGTTTCGAAATTTTTAAATTTTTTTAAACAATCTTTATCAATTTATTCAGTAAACAAATCGTATTTAACCTTTTTAAGTTCTTAAATTTGTAAACTAAAATAGACAAAAAACAAAACAATTAAATTTAGTTTAATTAGCTTAAAAACAACTTACATATTACAAAAAAAAAGATAAAGTTTTACATAATAAAACTTATAAACAAATTTCATAACAACTGTTATATTAGCATTTACGTTAGTTGACGAAACTTTTACGAAAACAAACTTACCTTTATACCTACCTGACATCAAAAGTCACATTGAATAAATAAAGTGTAAGATATAAGATTGAAATTTCTATTTTATAAACAAACACTTCTGCTAATTATACGAATGTTTTGCAATATTTTTGTTTATCGCAAGCAATTAATTAGTGTGGAATTTTTTATGAAATCACAAGTGAATTTTTAATTACACTACCTAAAAACAGCTATTAATTTTGTTTATAAGATTTTTAAAAAGTTTTAAACTATTTCAAGTTTTCTATTTTGTAAAAATAGTTTTTAAACAAATTTTAAATTTTTCAAAGTTTTTGTTGCTTTAAAGCGTTTATTAAACTTAAACTCTGTCATCAAACTAAATTTATGTGATACTATGAGCAATAAAAATGATTTTGTTAGTTAAATCATTTACTTAAAAAATAAACTAAATAAATTTTGATAGTAAATCTGTTTACTGCATACTTCTCTAAGATTTTTTTTTTGATACATTTGCAAAAACTTTAATTGCATACGAGTTTTCTTACTAAAAGCATTAATTGCGCCCATTAAAAAATTTAATTTTTACTTCAACTATATAAAACATTATAAAAACTAAACGTGTGTATTAGTTCCATGTGTCTAGTGCTCCAGTTTAAAAAATTGTGAATAAATTGTTAAAATCAATAAGTATTATGTAAAAAAATAATTGCTCTTAAGTTTGTAGGTACTTATGCTTAAAGTGTCTAGTTGTAGAAAACCTGTTAGTTTCGTTTCAAAATAGCTTAGTTTATTATATAAGTAATTTCAATGCATGAAAGAAAAACATTTAACGGAAATTAAAGTCATATGAAAAAGTTTTACGATACAAATTTACGTATATATGTACTTGTATGTTAAAAATGTTTTTTATATTTAGGTCAATGTTAGTTCAATAAATTATTTCTAACTATAATCTATATTGTGCTAGTTTAGAAAAAATGTATTAAAAGTCATTTATTTTGATAAATAGTCCTAGTAAGACGTAGATAATGAAAAATGAAGTTTGTATGAATAAACTCGAAAAAAAGAATTTCTTACATAACTTTTTTTTCAATAACGTTAATTGAAAACTTTTAGTTGAAGCATTTAATTGTTGTTTATATCTCATGCATTTTATGTCTTTAAAAGTTTAAAAATACTCAAGCTGTAAGAGTAAAGGAGTTATTGATATTCATATTATTGGTAGGATATTGGCTAGAAAATTTAAAGTTTGAGGTTTTGTAATAATTTGGAAGTTGTAAATGACAGAAATCTTTTAAAAATATTTGTAGACATAATATGATGTTATATTTCAATACCTAATAGTGTTAAATTTCCTTTATCACCTTTGATCAGACTTAAGTTAAATATACATCTAAAACTTTGTTTTAAAAATATATGTGGTTAAAATTCTTACTTTACAAAGTATGTTACAAGGCATACTTGTTAAGTTTAGGCTAAACTTATGTACTTCTTTAACTAGATGTAGTTTATTACTAAAAAATGCACAACTAGGAACAAAATCTCGTGTTTAACAAAATAGTACTAATAATAATTAATAATAATTTTTTAAATATACGTAAGTTCCTTTAGTTTAAGTTCAACCTAATACCTGCAATAATTACGCAATTATGCTTAAATGTAAAAAGAAAATGTTAATTGAAAACAAATTTATTTGGCCCTGTTTGGAAGTGTTCACTGATTTTATGCTATAAGAACAGAAATATAACTTGCTTTTAATGTTTTTTTTTGTTTTTATATAACACTTATAACTATTACAGGTCAAAAATCAACTACCTTTTAACTTTAACATTGTAGGAAATGAAAACGTTTATTATTAGTTTCTTTAAAATTAATATATTCTAACTTGATTTCAAACCAAATGTAATCTGATGAAATTTTTAGCTTATCATGTTAATGTGCAAGTAAAACAAAATTAGTTTCACAGGATTTTTACTAATTCTTAATAAAATGTTTTTTGAAAAGTGAAATGCTAAGCTTTTTCTTACACGCCAACTTTAAGTATGGTACCACTATTTTCTTTGTTACAAATGTACAAAAACTAAAATAGTGCGATAATATATTTGTTTTAGCATTACAACATTTATATTTTAAGGAATTATGTTTACTTTTTATTTTGGTTTCTTTTGTTAGAAAATAATTTTCTTTGAGAGTTTTTTACAAATAAACTAAACAAACTCTATTGTTAGATGATTAGCCATTGTTATGTTTCAGTAGTACAATTTGCTCAAACTAATTGTTGTAACGTTTCTATTGCATACAGAAGTTCTAAAATAAAATGCGATATCAGTTTTCATTTATAATGATAGATTAACTTATAACATCCGGTTTGGTTTGAAGAATATTTATTTTTTTTATTAATCTAAACGTCATAGAAACTTGCTAGTTAAAAAAAGTTATAGTACCAGACTAAAAAATTAAAATTGATTTCATAATACTCATTAGTTTATTATTTTCACTTAAAGTTTAATTACAGATTAGTCTGTATAATAAAAAACTTATTTGTAAACAAAAGCTAAAAAATATGATTACGGAAATATTATAAATTAAAACAATAGATCTTTCTAAAATATTAGTGTTATACATTTTCTTGCGAAATAAATCTATATAAGAAAGTTACAATCACAAGCAAGCTTATCTAATACTAGAAAATAATCTAAATCATTTTTTTATTTCGAATGCTTCTGTAGGTAAAGTAAGCTTTTTCGTTTTAGAAATTTCTCAAATTTAGAAGTCAAGTATTGTTGGAGACAGCTTTTAAGACAAAAATTTTTAACAAAAGCAATAGCAGATTGAAAACTGAGTTTTTTATTAACTTTAGTCTCAAGAAAGATCATTTAACAAATCGATAGGTAAGCAGTCAAATTATTTTTATTTGTTATCAAAGTAAGTAAGTTATCAATTTACAGAAAAAAAAAGCTTTAAGTAATAATGTATTTGAATATAACATTTAATAAATATACAAAACTAAATACAATTTTATGTAAGTCAAGCGAAAGTTGTAAAGTCACAGGAAGCGAGGCATACATTGATATTGTGACGTCATAAGACGTGTTTTTAGCGAGATTTTTTCCACCAGTTTCGGCAGTGATATTTGAGAGAAAGTTGTTGCGTAGATTTTGTATAAATTGTCGGTTCGTCGACTAATTGATCAGTTTTCGGTCGCTGCTGTGAGTGATATATTGAAAACAATATTAAGTAAATGTAAAAGAAATTGTAAAAATAATTCTGAGTACTTAATATATTTTAAAATATTTCAGCTTTAAAATTTATATGAAAGGTATTTAAAATTAGATTAATGGCATGTTTAAAATAATGTTAACAAAGTTTGAATATCGTTAAGACGAAAAGAGCTAAAATTAAATGTGTCACTAGTCTTAAATCCTTTAAGCTTTAAAATCAAGTTGCGAGTTATTTAAAAAAAGTTTAATATTTTAAACCTAAGATGGGTTTAGCTGCTATTTTAGGTCTAAGTAAATATTTTAAAAGTAAAACTTATGTTTGTAATATGTATGTAATATTTAAAACAGTACTTGCAATCCAAAGCCAAATTGATTACAAAAATATTCAAATTTCAAAGAAAATTTTGGCAAATGGAAAACTGTTATACTTATAAAACACTATACGTAATTTTTTGTAAATATTAGCTAAGCGTAGCAGTTTTAAATTAAAAACACTTTCAATCATCCACTCTGAAGGTTTGTGTAATTGTTTATTTATAGGAAAGGTTTTGTTGAAGTTTAGTTATCAATAAACATTTTTAATGTTAAAAGTATTAGCAAACCACGACATATTATATTACCCTTTCTTATTTAACCGGTAATTTGAAGATCGCAATCCTAATTATCACTAAACTATTTTTTAAAAGTTTAGCTCTAGACAGTAGAATAGAAGTTGTGTAAAAGATAATTTTAACGTTTAATAATTTTGTGCTGTATTAGTTTGAAACAACTTTATATGCTTGCTTAAGACCTAAGCTTTCGAATTCGTGTTTAAGTATATTAAAAACATAAGTTGTTATGTCTAAAAAATTTTATTTATTTTGCAAACGAACACAATTTAAACAAACTAAGTATAAATATAATTTCTAACAACTTATTGAGACAGAAAATTTTATTGAGTTTTTGTGACCTATGCTCGCAGTAAAAAAGATTTATATATTGTTAATAAATCGGTCATTAATCATGACAGCTTCAAACAAGTTTCCACACAATCCGGTCGTAAAATTCAAACATACAAGTTTATATGCTATAAACTTTTATTGCCTTTCTTAACCAAACAAAGTATAGATTGTGAAAGTGTTTGTCATTCGAAATTCAATAGCTGTATATTTGCAATAAAAACCTCAGTCTGAGTTTAAACGAGCTAAAAAAATACTTTTTTGACTAGCACCTTTAAGGTGATAAAGAATATATAGTTCGTAAAACATATTAGCTCAATTTTGAATCAATCTACAGAAACATAAAAACTTTATATCTAGTTAGTTTTTTATTTTAGTTAGAATTAATCATATTTTTTTATAAGTGAAGAAGTTGCTTAAATAAAGTCAAAAAACTTTTGTATACTATTTTTTTGGCAAAAAAAAAAAACAAATATTGGTTTAGAGTTGTATTCTTTCAATGTCTACAGTAATGTAAGTAGCTTTAGTGAAGTTTTAAGTTTTCTGATTGTTTTTCTAAATATTTAAAAAACTTAAAACAGTCATCTAGTTTAGTCTTACTTGTGCAACTAACTACAAAAGATAAAACAAAATAGTATATTTTTTTGATGAGTGCTGTTTTATTGAAGAGTTTTCTTGATTGACCTTTGTTATTAAATATTTATTATAAAAGCTTTTTTTTAATTATTTAACTCAATAATGTTAATCTTAACTATGTCAGAAAACTTTTCTGTGATATAAATTTCCTTAAAAAAAGATTTGAATTTGAGGAGAACTAAAAGCTTTTTATTTTAAACAGCTTTTATAATTTAAGCCTATTTATTCTATTTAACTAATTACGATGAGACTATTATCACTGCTCTCACTTTTGGGGATTTTTGCCAACATTTATGGGTTTCCCCAGCCAAGTGGATTCAACTCAACATTGCGGTACAAAAGAAAATCCCCTACGAAGAAAAAACAATTTGGAATAAGCGATGCTGCTGTTAGTTTGTATTTGTTTTTATACATATATTTAAATTTGTAAGAATTAAGCTCGTTCAAAAGTTTTGCAAGTTCAAGGTCTAAAAGAAATAATGACAAATACTTTAAGGTTTACAAAAGCCTAAAAACGGCATATATTAGAAATAAGTTTAACTTTTAATTACAACTGAACTTGCACAAACTGTATAATTGAAAATTGTATAACTTATTGTTGTGCAACAAGTTATAATTGCGTATAATTGTTCACAAAGTTTTTCATAAAGTGATTACATTAAGGTTGTATAAGGTTATTTATTTATTTTTTTTTGCAGACGTTGATTTTAGTCAAATGAGTTTTCATCTTCTAAAGTATAAATTAAAAATCATATAATTCTATATAACAGCTGAAGTTGAACTTTATCGAGTTTAAAGTATTTTATGCTGCTTAATTATTTTTTCAAAATTTAAGTATCTCAGATCACATTAAATTGACACCTTTTACAGAATAGTAGTTTTTTTTAAATAAATTAATACTTTTATAATAAAACTTAATAAGAAAAACAAGCTACACTGGAAAATTAGCCATTTAAAACTAGCTGTTTTGAGAAAGTTATGGTGTAGGAACACACCTTAATATTAACCATTATACTTGCACCATTAAAATAATAAATAAACCATTTTTACGCTCTGTCAGGTAACCATGTGCTTTATAATGCTTGGAACACATGGTCTGTATCTAAGTAAAACACCATTTATATAACCAATCAAATTGTTTGGTTCTTCGAAAATAAACGTCTTTTAATCAATTTACAGGACTTTAGAAAAATCAGTGTACAGTCAGTTTATGAGATTGTTATACGTATATTCAGTAAACTTTTTTTTATAAACTTTTTTTACATCTAAATAAACATATAAATAAATGGTATCTTGAAACAAAAAAGTATATATACTTATGACAAAGCATTAAAAACGTTTGGTATAAATATTTTTACATAACCATAAAATATCATAAAGGTATTTGACATTAAATTTTGTAATAACAAAGGCTTGGCTAAACTTAAAACTTTGAAAGTCTAAAATGTGTGGTAGCCCTGATGTATTATGAAGCATAAAATACTCAGAAAAACTATTAAAAGCCTAATTAGACTTTATCATGTAGGGAAAATGTACTTCTTCAAATAACAGTTTTTGTGTTTAACTGACTTTTAAAACGAATGCAATTCGAGTATATATCTGAGCTGCAATCATTAAACCTAAATAAACTCGATTTGTCATGCTTAACAAAACTAAGCCAGCCGTAACAAACACAACTACAAAACCTGAATGTTATGCAACAGTTTTGTGTCACGCTATAACAAAATGCCAGTTTGCAAATTGTCAGCTTTGATTGATATCTTAATGCCCTAAACTGTTTGTAAAATGCGTTAAAATTATATGTTTTGTGGTTTACGTCTTTTGTTACGCCCACAAATGTTTAAAATAGACCTTTTCATGCCGTTTAACTGCTGTGCCATGAAGTTTAAATTGTGTAAAAACATCTATTAAGTCTTTTGTGAGGTTTTTAAAGGTAAGGTTTAAGTTTACATGAATATAACAATGAATTCAAAACATAAAATAAAACATTATGTTGACCAAAACTCATGAACTTTAGCCTAAAGTGTATTAACATTTAAAAAGTAAATTTAAAAACAAAGATGCATAAACTTTAAAGTTTATAATAGTTTTTAAATATTGGTTGCAACAAGTTCGTCTTTTTCTTTTGAACTTTATTAAAATTGTTTACACAATATATTTAAAAAAATATTAATTTTAAAGGCATACCTGGGAAAATACGGATACCTGTCAAAATCCAAATCGTCAGCTATGGAAGCAGGAAGTCTGGTTGACTCTAAAGCTTTCTACGAATCTGTTGCGTTAGTTCACTTGTTTTATTGATATTGTTACTATGTTTATGCGTTTTGTTAACAACAAGTAGTTAAAAATATTGTGAATTTTTGATAAGCTTGCATTTAAAAAACGAACTTAATTTTTAAAATTATTTTCCGTTTTAAATAGTATAATTATCAAAAAATCACAACTTATAACTTAACAAAAGTATTACAGTTTTTTAACAAAGTTATTTCTACTATCAAAATATTCTAGTTCTACTTAATTGGTTTAATCAAATCTGACTAGTACGTTAATATAAACTTTATGATAAACTTCGACGACGCTGAGATAAATTTAAAATGCAACTGATTACAATCTTTTAATTTCAATACAAAATAACACACCAAATAATACTCACAGGATTTTTTAGGATATGACATGCAAGCATACTTTTTTTAAAAGTTTTGTTTAACCTTTTACAAAAACTCCAATACAAGTTTAAAATACAAACTTAAACTTATAATAGTACCTGAATAATTCAACTAAAAGTTTTCACAGGAGAATCATTATTGAAACAACTTTTAATTTAACAAAATAAATATTTTCACAGGAGACTGCAGGAGATGCTGGCACTGCCGGTCACGGGAAAACTTGATCCCGTAACCATAGAGACGATCCAGATGCCGAGGTGTGGGGTGGAAGATACTCTGGGAGTTTCTCAACTGATGAGCAAAGGTGAGATTGTTGTGACGTCATAATTCTGTTTGTAAGCGTGTAAGAAGCTACTTAAGTATAAAATTCAGGATTTAATAACTTTAGTTTATTTTTGATATGTGACACACTAGGAGTTATTCAACAAATAAGGAAAGGTAGGGAGAACCAATCAAAAGCAAGTATTAATGTTGTGACGTCATAAAGCTGTATGTAAAAAAATAATAAGATAAAGTTTCGTTTCTTAGTTGCAATCTATCATCATACTATATGACTTTCTACTACGCTCTACTTTCTCCGTTTTACTTCTTCAATAAAAATCGGATATCAAACAATACTTAATATACAAAAGCTCATTTATGGAAAACAAAATTAACTTTTTGTATTATCAGAAATTATGCCACAGACTTTCTTAACATCATAAAACTAACTTATTTTATTATATAATTACCACAAATCAGGAAACTACGCGAAGAGCAAGTTCAGAAACAAGAAGATGCAGAGGAAGGAGAACAAGCGTCAGAAGAAGAGAAAGGGAAATGGGAGGAAGAAAGGTAACAGGGGAAACACCAAAGTTGAGAGGAAGAGGAGAGACTTGGGAGAACTGAAGTTGAACGTGGAGATTGAAGACGGGTTGTTGCTGCATGAAGTGCCGCAGTACGATGAGTTGACAGGAGAGTTGAAGGATGTTAGGATTGACAATGGGGGCCTGGTTGATGAGAGCGACATCCCCAAAATCAGAAAGAGAAGATACAATTTAGAAGGTTCGGGTTTGATATTTAAGATTAAACTATGATCTTAACTTTTAATACGTTAATTTTAATTTTTTATTAAAAGAGATTTGTTATATTACGCAAAAATAAAGTATTTTATAAAATAGCCTTTTGGTCAATCTTTAACAAATTAAGATACAAATTAATTTATTGTATGAAATTCTTTTATTTAATATAACTAAAACCAAAAGGGTTAGTTTTAAATCAAACACAACCTCATTAGTTTAATAAAACAAATTTGCACCAGCTTATTCCACAGTTGAAAGGAGAAGTAAGAAAAATTGTTATTTTGTATCACGGTTTGATTAAATTAAATTTACACTTTTCGGTGAAACACTAACTTAAATTAATCAGTGTGTTTTACACCAGTTGCACAACAATAAACATTGTTTTTACAAATTAAAAAGAATAATGTTTTTATTAGCGTTTAAACTTAAGTTTTTTATTGAAAAAATTAAGAAATAAAGTTCAGTTTATTTAAAGATTTATAAAACATTATTTATAATTTTTATTAAATTTCATAGATCAAAAACAAAACCACATACCGACTTTTGTGTAAGCTTCACTTTCAAACTGTAATAATTTTTTTTTTTTATAACAAAATTTAAGGAACTTGTGTTATTTTTACACTGCATGTTCGTCTGTTTCGTGAAAAAGTGAAAGCACTTAAGAAAATTGGTGACAATTTTGATTTGAAATATAAATAAATACTACAAAAACTGTTAAGTTAATAGCCACTACTAACAAATGCAATTGTACATAAACTTTATATAATAAATGATTTATAACTTTTAAAGGTAGTAAATGGTCCAAGACTGACCTGACATACAAAATTCACAACTACACACCCGATATGAAACAATACCAAGTTGACCAGTCTATCAGAGAGTTTGTTACTAGTTTCTTTATTACTTATTACTCAATTCGGACTTTTTTACAATTTAAAAGCTGTATATGTTGAACTATATATAAATGTATTATTTGTATATTTTCCATACAAATAAATTGCAGAAAAGATCCTAACAAAAACAATTTGTTAATTTTAAAAGCATTTTATTAAACTATTTTTAGTTTAACTTATTATTGTTTTTTAACTTAAGTAATACTTTTAACAACTTAAATAAAACAGCATAAAATAAGTAATTTTTAAACAGTGCACTGAAACTGTGGTCCGATCAAACCCCCCTCACATTCAGACAAGTTACGGGTAAGGCAGATATAAATATAAAGTTTGGCAGGGGTAACCATGGTGACTACTACCCCTTTGATGGACCCGGTTCGTTTTTGTTAGAAATACAAACAATTATTTTTCAACTTTTTAATGTTTTAAACAAAATTTTGCAGCTGTTTGTTGAAGTGCATACACACTGACGAATGTTTCCGTTGTCAGTAGTTTGAAATATTTGTTAAATTCAAAATGTTAAATAAGCTTTTTTTAGCAAAGCTTACAAAATAAAGCTTAGAAAAAAAAACTGACTTTATAATTTACAGGCGGAACTTTAGCCCATGCGTTTTTTCCTCAAAGCGGAGAAACTCACTTTGACGAGGATGAAGATTACGACTATAAAGACGGAAACGGTTAGATAATAACGTTTTTTGAGTTTTTTAATGTATAGGATTATTAACTCGTTTTCATACTTAAGCTACTATACGAATATAACTTAAGTAAAGCGTACATTTTTTTACAATTAAAATTTACGAAAACTGTCAAAAAAAAGCTAGATAATTATAAAAAATCTGACTTTCATATGTAAGCAAGTTGTTTCATAACATTACACTATGAAAAGTTTCACAGAAGTCGATTTGATTTTATTTTTTACTTAGTTGCTTGAACAAATTTGAAACATAGGCAAAACCCTTATCGAAATATGAGTCGTAAACAATTAAGTATAATACCTATTTATTTTAAAACCACTACAAATGTACATATTGTAAACTTTCAAGATAAATATCTTTAACTGAATCAATATTTATGCAACTAATCTAACACATTCACCTCAGGAGTGAATCTGATGATAGTAGCCGCCCACGAGTTCGGACACTCGTTGGGTCTGGCCCACTCAAACGTACCTGGTTCGTTGATGGCACCCGTGTACCAAGGATACGTTGAAAATTACAAACTGGACAGGGACGATATAGTCGCCATACAGCAGATTTACGGTTTGTTGATTTCAACTTATTAACTCTTTACCGCTAAGTTGAACTGCGTTAATTTATCAAATTAAATTAAAAAAAAAAATTAATCAAATATTTTCAATGCGGTTTTTAGCATCCCTAGTATTTTATTGTTCATCTTATGTTCCAGGAAACTTTTCATTGCTGTTTTTTATTGTACAGTGCTTCCTCGCTAATCCGGTCCTCGCTAATCCGGTTCCTCGCTAATCCGGCCGGTTTTAGTCGAGAAATCGACTTATTTACTTTAGCGTTTTTAGCGTTTAATTTCATTTTACTTCGAAAAAGTATTCAATTTACGTTTTATAAGTATGAAAACAATGTATTGTTACGTCATAATAAAGTATCATTTGTTTAATCTTAAGTTTTTTTCATACTTTTCCCGCTCAGTTGTAACAAACTTGTTTATTATTCATTTGCAATTTTTCTGTCTTTGCTAAGCAAATTACACTTTAATATACTACAATCAACATATCTGGATAAAAAATGGATAAGACAGCAAAAAAAACGAAAACGCGTTCAACTAACAATAGAAAACAAGTTAAAAGTTTGCTAAAAGTTTGTTCATGACAAAAGTTGTCGACACGGTTTCATCTGCTTCGGGTATGGTAAAGCCTTCTTCCATTAGAAACTCATGGAAGAAATTAATGCCATTACAGCAAAGCTCTTCCATGCAAAGCATAGACTTTTCAGAAAAAACTCAAGACAACGAGTTTGTACAGCAATTTGCGAGATTAAATATCACATTTACAGAAGATTATATTCAAAGATGGATGAGTTGCGATGGTCCTGGATATGAGCATATGGACGAGCAAGGAATTGTTGAACTGGTTACTGGGGATAACGAAAAGGAGGCTGTTGAAGTTGTTGAAGATGAAATTGGTGTTTCCTAGCCTTCTAAGTGTTTATTTTCTCATGCTGAAGCCATGCAGAAAATGGACGATTACTTAGCTTACTATCGTTGCCAACCAGAAGCCACACCTGAAGATGTGTCAAAACTCATCCAATTTCGTGTGTTTTCTGCTAATAAAACGAGAAAGCACTGTAAAACAATCTTCCATTCTTTTTTTTTTTCAAAAAAAAATCTTAATTTAGTTAAAGTGTTAACAGTGTATTTTTTTTTCCATAAATTTTGAACTTATAAAATTTTGTTTCGTTTAGTTTTGTCTGTTTTAATTCTTTTTTCTTTGAATAAAGTAAAATAGATTAAATTAACAGAAATTTCATAGTACGTTTTGTTATACATTCATAATATAATTAAGGTAGATAATTTGTAAAAAAAGCGATATTTTGTTCTTATCCGGCCAAAGGCAAATCCGGCCGTATTTTCAAATAATCTTGCCCAACTTGGCCGGATTAGCGAGGAAGCACTGTATTTGGTTGGTTTAACGCGAACTTAAAAGCTTGTTTTAACGACAACTTAAAATGTTATAACGTCATTAGACTATAAATAGTAAAACTATTGAATATTTTCAACAAAATATTTACTGTGCTTAGTTACACATCATTTTACCTGAAAGCTAAACAAGCATTTTTTGAAACAAACGCAGGATCGTGCGATAAAAATAAGATAAAAGCTAGTTTTTAGTTGCGGAACTGATATATCTTTTACTTAAAATCTAGTAAGTAGATGTAAACTTTAAATGACCAGAACTTATTCCAATTTTCATATCTAGGTAAGAAGTACACTCAAACTACAACTACTCGAGCCCCAACAACAAAAAGAACTACAACCAAGAGGACGACGACCAAAAGAACAACAACAAAAAGACCTAACAACGGCCAAACTACAAAAAGACCGCCAAGCACACCCAAACCAACAAGCAAGCCGAATGAGAAAGCTATGGATATTTGTAAAGAAAAATTTAAGTTCAATGCCACTTTCTTCGGTAATTGTTCATGATGCAATTTTTAAGTTTTTAATAAGTCTATCTGTTAGTATAAAACACAAAGCACACACTTACTTAATATTGTAAAAAATATACAATAATTGAAGTTTTCATTGTGGTTAAATTTTGTTCATGTTTTTTTCTCTTATTATATTAAGAGATGAAATTTTAGCTTAGTTAAATACTTAGATTTTTATTATAGTAAAAATGTTCATTATATCTAACCTTTTTCTCTTATTTATCTTTTTTCCAGTAAAACTACAGTTTTTTTGGCACACTTACCCTATACCCAGTACCTTATATAAAATATTACTTCTTGCAGATCCTGAATACAAGATAATGTACGCTTTCGGTGGCAGATACTACTGGGCTTTTGACGGTGAGGGCAGATTCCAAGAACCCCAACTTATCACCAGAAGATGGGAGAAATCGCCCGAAAGCATCGATGCCGCCGCCTACTCTATTGTCACCAAAAGAACCTACTTTTTTAAAGGTGAACTACTTGTTACATAAATACTATGTATTACAATCTTGTTTGTTGCTAAAGGCAACACTATGTAAATCATAAACAATTGATTCAGTTTACTGATGTATGTATATTAGTTTAAATTTATATGTATACTAACTAAAGTTGGAAAAAAATTGTTCAGTTTACTAGAAGAGTTTTTTATAGACTAAACAAACAAAATTACAAATCATGATTACGTAAATTGTAACAAAACTCAACACAGACGACAAGATATATCGGTACAACAAGTTTAAACTTGATGGGGGATTTCCCAGACCAACGAGACATTTGGGACTTCCCAAAAAAATTGATGCTGCCATGCAGTTTGCAGGGGACGGACTCATATACGTTTTCAAAAGTTTGTTTAGTTAAAACTGTTTTTGTTTTATAGTTTAATTTTTTGTTAACTTTGTTGCATCTTATAATTGTACTTTGTAAGTATGTTGATTTTTTGTTGAATACACGTCTAAAATAATTTTACGTAATTAAATTTAACTAATTTTTGATAAACGAAAACTGTGAAAACATGTAATTTTCTTCTTCATAAATTAACAAGTTTTTAATTTCATTTCAAAACTATAAGTCAGTAAAATAAACATTTTTCCATAATAATTTAATAATCACATATATAATAATCACTATCAAACGTGCTTAAGAAGTATATATACAGATAAATATACAAACTCGTATTTTAGAAAAGAACTTCTTCCGATTCGACGAGTACCAGGCTTACGATGGAATACAGAGGTACAGCCACAGAAGAATTGAGAAAAGTTGGGATAACGTTCCAAATGATCTAGATGCTGCTATGCAATGGCAAGATGGTTTGTATTCTTACTTACTTTAAAATTATTATTTTCAAATCTTTGTTTTGAAGTTTTTTGTTTACTTCATTAAACTTATACTCCTGATAATGAAAGCACAATGTAGTGCGCTTGACACTTACTTATAAACGGTGGCGACTCTTAATGACGTCATAAAGCGCTCGGAGTAGAATAGTTTATCTGGAATATACTAAATGTTCTGCTTTAAACTATATTTTTGAAGTTTTAACACAACTTAATTTTCAGTTGTAAAAATAAATAAATATTTTAAATTGCTATGAACTCACAAGGTCATCATAACAAGTCCTCTCTGTGTAGAAGTAAATATTAAACACACTAAAATAAAACATTGGTTGTTTTTTGAATTCCTAGCTTAAAAGATGACAAGCGTTTGTTTAAACCGTAATTTTAACTCTCAAGAGAAACTTAACACACCTTATAGTGAAGCGTTATGTGTTTGTGCAAGCTTATTATATTGTTTTTAGTATTCGATTCGTTATTATTTATTTTCAGGAGCTACGTACTTCTTAAAAGGAGATTTTGTGTACAAGTTCTCCTACGATACCATGGATGTAGAAAAAGGCTTCCCTAAAAATTTGAAACGATATTTCATCAAATGTCCTCGACAAAAATGTGAGTTTTATTAACAACAAATGTTTTAACGTAAATCTTTGTACGCTTTAAAGGTAAACAAAAACATGAAATAAACATAAATTTTATAAAGTAATATGCATTAATTTTGGATAAGTGAAAAAAAAACTGTTGTAGAAAGGTTTTTAAGTTTTAGCTAGTACTTTTCTTTATAAATGTTTCAAATGCGAACTAATATCTGCTCAAAGGTTTTTACTGTAGCATTTTAGTTAGCAAAAAATAGTTTTTTAAAGTTTGTACTAGACATAAACTCTAAAATTTTAGACACTTTAGCATATGATTACCTTTTAATTTAAGCTGCGCCACTTAAATACCGAAAAAGAAAGAACAAAGGCAAAGGCAAAAAGAAAAACAAGAAAGATGAAAATAAAAACGACAAAAATAATAAAAAGAACTAATGCTGTTTGAAAAATTGTATTTTTTTTGTTTTTTTACTAATAGCTGGTCTAGTTTTTTACCTCTTTTGTATCAAAAGCTTTATATAAGCTTTTTATTTTGCATTGCTTTGATATTGTCTTATATATATTATAAATTATTTTTAAAACAAGTTAAAATAAAAAATTATAAGCTTGAAATGTTGAATTAATACATATTTTTATAAACCCAAAAATACAAAAATGTTAAATATAATGCTGCCATCTTTTAAACAAAATGATTGTGATTTACCGGTCTCAAAACCCTTTAAAGTTTGTTTCAGTCTTGGTATTTTTTACAAGCTTTACACTTTAAGCGCCTAATGTTTTTAAAGTTCTTTGATTTGTATAAACGCTGTTGCATAAAATACAATATACATGTTTAAGAATGTCAAAGTTGTTGTGTATATTTAGTTAAATTTCAAACAATTAATAAAATTTGTTTGTCTTTGAAAGTAAATTTATTATATAAAGCAAAGCTTATTGAACAATTTTAATGTGTTATATATTTATACTTTTAAGCTTGCTATAAAGTACTTTTCTAGCTAAAAGTATGTATTTAAAAAGCCAAGACTTTTAAAAACATGTCCATAAACCTTATGTACATAACTGTTTATATGTTACAGCCTAATTGCAGCTCTGTTTGAGACTGAACTCAAAGTAAAATGTTTAAAAACACAACAAGTAGACACTAAAAATAATTTACTACACACCTTTTACTTAAAAACCACTATTTTTAGCACTTTGAACATTGTACACATAAAAAAAGTTATTTGTTTGCAATTCGTGATTTTTCTTTAATTTAATCCTAAATTAAATATTTACTCTGCTCAATATTAAATTATATAATTTTCAAGTTCATTTAAATCTCGTGTTTGAATAAAGTGTAAAGTTGATTTCAATGGGAAGTTTGGGCTTGAAATAGACGCTATAGAAAACTTGAATGAAAGTTTAACCCTTGAAATTAAACATAAAGTTTAAAAACGCGTATTTAATTTTATTGAAAGTTTATGGCATGTGGTTAATACGTCTAGTCATTGTTTATTGAATTTTACAATCGCTGAGTTCTTACTCCTATAAAAAACTTATGTTTCTGCCTTCAATATTAAGACTGAATAGTTTCTACAAATTTAGATAGTTTTAAAAACATAAAAAAAATTTTTAAAGTACTTACTATAGTCATATTTTGAAACAAATTTGTAATGTTAAATACAAATTGTACCAGAGACTATTTCAAGGTAATTTACAAAGTTTACATAAAACTTTATTTTAAGTAAAATTAAAAAATTAAAACCATTTTAACTTTTGAACTAATTTAAGCTGAATAAAATACGTTTTCAAGTCGTACAAGCGTGTTGGCTTCAGTTGTTTTACCACCGTTTTATTTGGAACTACAAAAAAATAGTTACAACGTTTTAAGTAGGTTGAATATATAGTTTAAAAAAATGACTACTTAAAGTTAGATCAGTACTTAGTGTTTTAATCGCTTTTAAGACCAACAATTTTTAATTGCTTTAATAAACATTTCAGACTTTTCAGAGTACTTTCAGAGTACTTTTTACGTATTTTGATACGTATTGTACTTCATAAACTTTTTGTTTAAAAACATTTAATTTAAATAGTTAAACTGCATGAAAAAAAGAATAAAAACTTTAGCCAGTTATCAGTTACTACTTCAAACTAGCATTGTACTTTTTGTATAAAGCTTTATAAAGTTGTTTAAATTATGTTTTGAATAATGGTTAAACATTAGATAAATATTTAATGTTAAAAAATTTTCAAATTACTTCTTTCCAGTTAGACTTTAAAAATTTTTGTGCATTCAAAAGTAAATCTTGTTATAAAAAATGTTTTTTAAATATTTGTTTTGATACAGTTAAGCTTTCAAAAATTATACTTTGTGTAGTTTTACAAATTAATGAATTATAATTCTGTTAAATAAGATATTGAAATTACCTTTTGTTGTCAATCGGCTAAAAATTGTTATTTGGCATTTTTTTAACTACAACTAAAACAATTAGTTTTTATCTTTCAACTCTCGATGTTTAAATTTTGAACGAGTAAAAATAATCGATGTTCTAAACTTAAACAAGCTAATAACAAACTTAAAACACATACTCAAACACAAACAAAGTGTTTAAACCATGAGTTATATAAAATTACAATTTAGCTCTATATTAAGTAACTACTATACTGGTGCTTTATTTTATACTTCCGGTTTAAAGTGTTTTTATTTATTGAACACTACATTAACTTAAATAACTACGGCCCGCCGAAAACTTTTTTCTACAAGTGTTTTATTTTTGTAAAAACTTGGCCTGTAGCTTTAAAATGCTTCTTACCTCTGATTTGTATCATACTTATTTTAACTGCACCTGTTTTTAGTAGCCTTATACATTTATGTTTTACGCTTATAATTAAAAAAATATACCAACACCATGTTCCATAAAAAAGAGTTGTTAAATAACACTAAGTTCTTTGAAAAGAACCCTTAGTCGAAAAAATTTGTTTACATAATTTCTTTCTATCAATTTAGCAACTTTTTGTAATTATTTCATGACTTTTCTTATTTACTAAAAGTTAATACCCCTGCTTCTCATAGACAGAGTTTTAAACAAAAAATTATTAGTTTTTCTTTTTGTAATTTATTCCAAAACTGCCAAAAACCAATAATTACGTCATAAATGTTCAATAACTTTTGCGCACTAAAATTCAAAGTAAAGTAAAACTTATTTCTCCAAAATTTTTAACAAAGCAATCTTGTACAGTTTGGTTAGTTTTGAAAAATAATCTTAGTTTGTTGTAAAAATGTTGTAAAATATACAACACACTCTTTAAGTTTTTAAAGAAACATGCTAATTAAGTTTGCAAAAGCTCTTTTTTTGTGTAATTTACTTTTTTATTAACTTTTTGCAAACATTAAAATACAGTTTTAAACAATATATGCTTTTAAGTATCTTAAAAGTTAAATGAACTAATAAAAGTTAGTTAAAAACTAAAACAGTTAAATAAGTTTGACACTATTTTGTTTTCATTTTAAGAAAAGTAAATTAAGCTGGCAACTTGTAGAGCAAACGCGCAGTCTCTTGCATCAGAAGTTTTCATTTCTCAGCTTATGAACCATATTAATATGTTGTTTGTAGCTCGATAATATACAGACTCGTGAGTGCTAAAACTTTTTATGCATTTGTTTTCTAATTTGACCAAATGATGTGGTTGAATTTTTATTACTGTGTTTACAATATACGTTAAATAGTATCCGAGTGGTGTGTGACTCGATAACCGAAAGGTTACTCTTATCTTCGTGCACCAGGTCATAGGACAAAATATTTTGAGATTTTTTTTGTCGTTCAATAAACTAATATAATATATTAATTTAACCTTTTAGCATCTCGATTTGTATGTAACTGTATATAATATCCAAAAACTAATGATAACCTTAACTACTAATAAATCATTTATGAACCATCTATTTTTTTATTTTTCTACCAGTACTTCTTATGTTTTGATAAGTCTACAAGTTGAAGTTTTCCAAAAAAACAATCGATATCTTTGCCATTACATAAAAACATATTTTAAACTTTTATACCTAGTGAGATGTAATGTATTATGTTGTAAAGTGAGTTTATATTTTTTTTTAATTAACGATTTTATGTATGTTCACTTCTTTGAAATGATTTTTTACAGTCATTTCATCTCTTTATAAGTTTATATAATTACGGATTAGTAATTACTAAACAACAAAACGTTGTAATCAGTAATCTTTTAAAGTTGTTAAAAAAGAGCTTTAAGTTTTCGAAACAGTGTATATTATCAAATAAAACCTTGTGAAGTTTGATCAAACGTATAAATGTTTTTGTATATAAGGATAAAAGTTGTATACTTTGGTATTAATTTTAAATTTGTATTTATTAAAAGCCTTGTAACTAAAATTATTCATATCATTATTAATAAGTATGAGTTTTTAACCAATTTAATAATCTAAATTAAAAGTTTATTTTACCAGTATACATAAAACTTAAAAGCGTAAAAATATTAGTTTTTGTTAACAAATTTAACATTTAACTGTCAACATTTTTACAGTTTTTTTAGATTACAGTTTAACAAGTTTACAAAACATAAAGCTATCAGTGTCTAAATTTTATGAAAACTCAGATAATAAAATGTAGTTTATCTACAAAAGAAATATATAGTATTAAAACATTTAAGATTGTATAGTTTATAGACAAAAAAAAAAACGCTCAAAAAGTTTGGTTTTAAGACTTGGTGCACGAAAAATCCTTTCGGCTATCGAGTCGCACACCACGGATACCTTTTAACGTCTTGTCCAGGACTGACAATTTAAATTAAGATAATTTACATTTAAAACCAGTATAAACCATTTGAAATAAAAAACTTATAATAACTCTGTGTTTAAATATATACACACATATAAATATTAGAAAAAAGTCGCTCTACCTAAAACATGTTTTCAGATCTTTGCTAAATTAGCTTCAATAACAATATTAAGTACTGGACTTTCAAATAATAAATTTTGATAGAGTTAAGACTAACATTTATATGTGTTTTTCATTTATAACTTTAGTTTTTGTATTGAAAAATAATCGTAGTTATTTGTTTTACGATATATATTAACATATCGCCTAGTTTGCACATAGAGGGTTTAAAATTTCGTAGATATATTAAAATTGTTGCAGGTCAAAACTTAGCTATAAATATTGAAACGAAGATATTTTTGAAAAGTTACACTGCGATGTAACAAACTGTTTTTTGTTAGACTAGAAAATTACTATACTTTCACTTATGTTACATACTATACAGCTTGATCATAAAGCGTTGTACTTCTTCGTAGTTTTTATTCAAATCCATAAATCCCACCGCTAGAAGAAATTCATTTTGCTTCATAGGTAAGTAACATAAATAATGTCATTAATAATATTTTA
Source organism: Thalia democratica (assembly GCF_965202585.1). Taxonomy (NCBI): domain Eukaryota; kingdom Metazoa; phylum Chordata; class Thaliacea; order Salpida; family Salpidae; genus Thalia; species Thalia democratica. Next base: position 37,509 of record NW_028139387.1, on the reverse strand, counting down.
ACAAATAAATATATAAAATATAATTTTGATAGATTTATACATATTTAAGGTTTTTTATTCTAGTACAGTACTTTTTTTAGTGTGTCTTAGTTGAGTAAACTATTTTTTGCTAGCTTTGATAAGATTTTGTGAGAAAAATTTTTTTTAAAACAATCAGACTTATATCTTAGTCAATTTTTTTAAATTTAATATGAAATTAATTAGTTTTTACTTGAATTATATTTGGTAATTAATTATAAAAAGTAACAAACTAACAATAAGAAACAGAACATTGAGTTGTAATGAGTTTTAAATGCAGTCATTAGGACCTCATGCCATCAGGCCAGACAAACATAAATAACTGAAAAAGTTTAGATACATAACAGTAACAACCAAATAAAAATATTATTAATCAAAAAACTTTACTTGTTTGTAAAACTATAAAGTTTAGAAAGAAATTGTATCCCAGAAAACTGCTCAACTCCCAGTTTTACTTGTAGCATTATTAACAATTTTTTTTTTAACTTATAGTACTTTGAAGTTTCTTATCATTATGGTCAGTAATAAAGTAATTGTTGTAATCAGAGAAGTCAGAAAACATTAAGTTCTCTTGGTTGTTACCTGTTTACAGTCACAGAGTCATCATTTTTTAAAATATTTAAAATCTATTTTTTAACGGCGTTTTAAAGATGAAAGGGTACTGTTTAAATTATTAACAATTAAATAATTTAGTAGTTAGTTGAACAAAATGTAGGAACGCTTTATTTAAAATAGAACAAATACTATTTTAAGGTTTTATTTTGTTTATTTACTTGCGATTGCAACTGAAGAAACTTAATAACTTCAAAAAAATATATTTTGTCAAGTATCCAATGACCATGCTTTTATTGCTTCTTTTTTTCAATATTTTGTTCTATACTCACCGTCTATTTTTGCTAAAGGTAAAAATTATCACTTTGGGTAGCAAATTTACTTTTTTTGTGTTATAGGATAACAACTGAAGTTTTCTTTTTTGCTATAAACTTTAAATAAATAAGCAGCCCGGCGGCAGTCAATATATTTTGTCCTACAGAAACTGTCTCTGACTTTTGTCCCATGTCTAAAACCAGAATCAAGTTCTATAACATTATGTAGGTTGTGATCAAATTACTACTTGTTTTATGTGAGTTATAAACTTATGTGACTTTTTTATAATTTGTCAAAAGCTTGGCTATAATTCTCTGTATCTATAAGGGTTCTTAAATTTAAACTTGAGGTTATATTTCATAAAATTGCACATTTATCATTCAAGTATAGAACTAATGAGTATAAAAGATCTTTAACAATAACTACATATATAAACTATGCTTTGTGACATGTAGAAATTAAATTGAGCAATTTTTTTACATGGGTGTAAAATAAAAAGGAAATATATTTATTCTTCTAATTTTTTTAAACCTAAGTTTCAATATTCAGGTTAGTGTTAAGGAGGACATAAAAAATACAATATAGTTTCATTGTATTTGTATACATACTGTTCATTTTGAGAAGTTTGTACAGCAATGTATTGTATCAATTTCCTTGATATGTTATTCTTTCATGTGGTTATCAACACCATCGCAGCAACCTATTTATTGAAAAGCTATACATTTTCCTCTAGGATTCGCGTTTAGCATGTATTCTGTGCAAAAAAATCACTACTGACCTTAGCTAAGTTGTTTTTTTTTTGAAATTTTCTTACAGCAAACGTACATGACGTGTCTTTTTTCTACACGTGTGCAAAATTTATATTTCTTACCACTATTTAGCGCTATACAGTCTTTTATGTAGAACAGTGATCATAATAGATTACTAATCTTAGCACATAAAAGATAAGATTTGTGCAATTTTGCATTTAAATCTCAAACCAATAATGCAAACACTTAAAACATAAGACTCGACTGTTCTTAAAGCTCAGCTCTAATCTCTGTGCTCTCTTTATATAGTGGCCTGCAAATTGTTTTCTTCATACTAAATTTTTTCTTGACAAGCGAGGTTGTAAAATATATTCTAGATGAATTGATCACATCAAACCGGTTCGTTCTACGGTCAGCATGACCAACAGGGTCAAAACAATTCTAATGACGCTCATGAATATGATCAGAACCACGACCACGAGTCTCCAGAAGACTACCAGTGCGACTAAAAATCAGTGGTAACTTACTCTGAGTTATAAGTAGCCAGTCGTTAATTGCTTAATTTTTAACATAGGTTATAATAACTGAATACATTGACTAAAGTATTGTATTAGCTATGGAATACTTATATATAACGAATAATTCAACATTGTATGCTTATTCATAAAAAGAAATGTAGAAAAATTTACAAAGGAATGAAATGTTGCATTATTTTTCCCATATGTTTGAATTCTAAGTACTTTTTTTCTTTTTGTGATTTATACAACTTTCTCAAACTTTTACAGTGTGGTAAAGAAGACCGGAAAAGTGCAAAAGTTATATCTAAAGCCTTATAACTATATCAAAAGTAATATTTAAACGTTAACTCAACTTGATAAAGGTATGGAAAACTAATGGTCCACTAGACCAACAGTTTCAAGCAAAAATTTTTGGCTTTTCAACTAAAAAAAGTGTAAAAGTAATTATCAAGTTAATAAAAAGAACGAGACTTTTTTGTGGTTAGAGCAAGATACGAAAGAAAATTATAATTAAAACAAACAGATTGTTCAACACAACATAATTGAATTAACAGGCCTTGTGGTACCCTAGCAGAAATTTTAAAGAATATGAAAAAAACATTAAAACATGAGAAATGAGCAAAAAAAAGACTGCTTATCCCAGTAATTTATTATTTTATTGTTCTTTTTGGTATTTATATTTTTTACTCATCTAACTGTCAAGATAACTTAAGTTACCTCTTCAGTATGTCATTAATGAAAATATGAAAAATGTCTTAAAATTTGTAAGTGGAACCGAATTAAACAATTAAATTGTATACATTTTTTTTTGAAAATTTATGTCTACAATTTGTTAAAACTTTTACATTTGTTACCAATAGTTTTGGTTAAGTTACAAATGTTTCAAGACTTATGATTATCAATAATTCAATACATGGAATAACTAAGCGTTCAAATCATAGGAAATTGCTTATGTTTTCTTTTTTTTCTTTTAGATGCTTGAAATCACAAGAAGTTCTTTTCTTAACACGTTTACAACATCTACATTTCCTTATAAACAGCCAGTCTTAATTAAAACTAATTGTTTTAAGTTTGTAATTAAATGATTGCAGTAATTAAGTGATTGCTGCCAGTTACACAATAACTAATTACAAGAAAGCAAATTAGAAACAAGTAAATAATTTTTATTAATTAAGCTGTTCATTTTTTCTTTTTCTACATACAAACTGATTTGCTGAAGCATATAATCGTTCTTGTTTTGTCAAAATTGAAGCTAACATGTCTATTCAAAATATCTTAGCAAAATTTAAGGCCAGAGATGAGTTTGCTCATTTTTTCAATGACTCACAATATAGCATAACTGCTAAAATTGTTATAAAAAATAGCTACATTAGGCTAAGACAATCAGCCAGGGGACTATACTCTTGTAGCTTAACCAAAGCATTTATTACACCAAAGTTGTCTGAAAGAAGGGTAGAAATTGCTAAATGCAAAGTAAATTTCAGTTTGCACATGAAACAAATTGATTTTGAAGAAAAATTGATTTTGAAGATGTTTGAACAGACGACTGGTAATTCACCTTCGGCAAATAGCTCCAGCGAAGACAAGCAAAAATCAGAATAAGAAAAATTGGTTTACCTCTCTTTAAAAAGTCTACATGCAACGTCTATTAAACTCTTCAGGATACAAAAAGAAAGAAAATGAACACAAACATTTTTTTAACTATGTTTTTTGTAAAGTGCTGTATCAGTAACATAATATTTTAAGAAGAATTATTAGACTTTTTTTAAGGATAACACCTCAATATGTATGACTATTGGTGATTTTAAATTTCATAATTTGTCATGTTATAACACACAAAAAAAACAGACTTTTTTATTTGTTTAATCTTATAGTTTTTTGTTTACAATAAATTATATGATACAGAAAGGTATTATTTAATTATAGTAGAAGTACAACAGATGTTTTTTAATAAATTATCTTAAAATTTATAAAAAACTAAATGCAGTAAAAACTAAGGTAGGAGCAATTTTTTTTTAATTTTGTTAAATTATATAGTATAAATACTAAGATATGCTTAAAGTTAATTTTTAGAGGATTAAGAGTCATATTTAAAGTTTATTTGGTTAATGTTAAATAAATTAAAAGAGTTTAAGGCTACTCAAGTTAAAACAGAATAGTTTAAATTTTGTTGAAAAACTAAAACAACTTGAAATTTGTTTTGAAAGAAATCAGGCTAACTTGGGTTAGTTTAAATGAGTTTTTATATCTTAGTTTTTTCAAAGTTTGTTATATTTCAAAACCAAAGCTTAACTGGTATCATTATTTTTTGTTTTTGAAAATAGTTACCTTTTTCAGTATTGTAATAAACCTAAGCCAATAAACGCTAATTTGATGTAACTTAGGTTACTTTTTAGTCCAGACTGATTTAGTCCTATAGAGTGGCAATCTTGGTAAAAAATTGTAATAACAATAAGACAAGGTTTTCACAATACTCTACATATAAAAAAACATAGTAAACTAACTGTAATAAACTTGCAAATATAGTTTTGAAGAATAAATAAATGCTAAAAATTTTAACTAAACATTAGTAATAAAAAATAATTCAAAGTGAAAATTATTTTTTTTGAATGTAAAAACAATCAAGTAACTTTAAATGCTGTACTCATTTGTTTATGATGTATATTGGCCTAATAATTCTAGGTTTTATTACTAGAGAAGACAATTGCTACAAAGCCTCTCTAGGGTCAAAAAAAATGTATTTGTTGTTAATAGTCTTTTGTTTAAAGTAGTTTTTACACATACTAATATTTTTAGTATAAAGTTGATCATAAAACTGGGTGTAAAAATTTCATAAAAAGTAAAGCATGTTTATGGTATCGTAGCATCTAAAAGTTTTTATACAAATTAATACAGCTTTAAAAAAAATCTAGTTGTATTTATGGATATTTTTAACAACAAGTTTTTAAAAAATGCTTGGTGCACATTTCTTTCAGTAAATAAAATGTAATCAGTCAATAGTAAATATGAAGCATAGTATATTTTTAACTACTAGAAAAATATTAAAAGTTTTAAAGTTAAAAAATTTGTAACAGAAACACATACTTTTAAATATCAAAGATATTCTTACTTGATTATACATTTTGTTTCTGTAAGTATTAAAACAATTAATTTACACAAAATTTAAATATCTTTGTCAGTGAGAAAACTATTAAAGTGAAAATTTTATCTTTATGTGCACATAGAGTTGTAATTTATCCATACATTGACAAGTGTAAAATTCTTGCAAAAAATAATAATCAGCTAAAGTAAAGAAACAATTACAATTATATATGTTTATTGCCATGAAACTGAAGTAATTGTTTGCAATGTAATTTTTATGTTGTAGAATTCATTTTAGAGAGAGTGCCCAGATAAATAAACAACAGTAGAGGAAAAATTGTTACTATTTAATGAATTTAAATTAGACACTCTTTTTTTTTTTGCAAAACATAAATCTAAACTGTAATGTTGTAATCTATAAAGGTTATTAGTTTTTCCTTTAAACTTACTACTTTATTCTGTATAACACAAAACATAGTCACTAATGAATATGTATAAACTATATATGCAGATATAAAATTATAAAAATCATGAATTGTGTTTGCTAATTGAAATTAAATATATTAATTCCTTATTAAACTATTGTAGAGATTCAATACACTAGTAACTCATAGAAGTTACCAGAAATTCACTACTTTATTTTAGTGTTTAAGAATTTTTGTGGTTACTGACTTTTTGGAAAGTATCAGTTAAAAACAAATTTATAATTAAAAAAATTTTAACAATTTCAAGTGTTTAAGTGTATAGTAGTTTGTTAAATTAAGTAAAATCAAAAACTTTAGTATGACAGAAATTTATCCAATTACAAGTTATTGCAGTGGGTATACTTTTTTTGACAAATTAAATAAAAAGCATTTTAAAACAGCAGAAAAGTATTATTTTAAGAAATATAATAAATTATTGCAAATTTTAAAGATTGTTTTGATGTATTAAAAGTTTTGTTTGTAATTCTTTAAATACTACATACAATTATATATAATTAAAAACTATTATTAACTATTGGTTTTTTTTATAATATTTAGTTCAATATAATTTTTGTAGAGGTTAAATAGCAGTATAAACTACATCATAAAATAAAAACTTTGACAATATTTTTATGACTTTGTGTAGTTTCAATATGCTAAAGTTAAGTTACAAAAAGTAACTATCAGTTTTTTCAGTCTGAAAAAAAGAACAATTTTTCAATGAATAGTTGCAATAATAAAACATTGCTCTAAACAAAAAATCACCAAAAATTACTATTTTGCTTTTATTTAAGAAGTTTTGTTACAGTTATTGACAGTTTCAATTGGCAGAAAAAAAGGCTTCAGTTACCAATATTTATTAAACTAAATTTTGCACATGTTTAACTGAAAAAACATGTTAATTTGATAATAAACATAAAATAAATAAAGTAAACAAACACATTTAAGTAAGTAAGCTAACTATATAAAGAAAATTCTTTTTTATTTACCCCACACGTTTAAGTAAAAAAAAAACAATAGTGTAAAGTTCTGAGTTTGAACTTAAAAGCAACTATTAATAAAAATATATTATATGGTTTTACTGAGAATCTAATTTACATTAATTTTGAATGATGGTCAAACTTTATAATACTTGACCTAACAAATATAGTTTTTCTACAATCATTATAGTGTATTAAACTAAACATATTTGCATATTTTAAAACTTTTTTGTTTTATAAACTGAGTTTGATATAAGCTTTTTCAAACATATCACTAGTTACATAAAATATAGTATGATATATGATGCAGTTAGTTTAAATTTCAAACATTACATAATGAATACACTAACATTGATAACTAGCCTCTTATTTCATAAAAAAATAAAATAATCTTAGCACAGCTTTACTGCATTTAAATATACTTCATTTTTAAACTATTTTTACAGTGTTTCAGCCCCTCTCTCCCCATTTTCTCCTCCTGGACATAAGAGATGGATCTCTGATTTGTCATTAAACAGGTTGGTTTATATTACATTCTTTTACCATTTATGATGTGCAACACCTCATAATTTTTTTTCACTTCAAAACATAAAGCTATATTTTACTATAAACTTATTTAACTGTTTTTGCTATTATGTTTTAAACTACTTGAAAGTTTTATTTTCAGTTTCAAACATTTTTAATTTAGTTACAGTAACATAAACTACAGTTTTAATCAAATACAATTAATAATAAAGCCTGATACGTAAACTTTGCATGTTAATGTTGTAAGGTTTTTTTTTTGACTTAATTTTTCAGTAAAAATTCACAATTAGTTTTGTATTAAGTATTAAATTGAATCCAATGATAATTGTTTGAACTAGGTAGTGTTTCACTTTTAATTTTTTAAATTTAACTTTGTGTTTGACTATAGAAACCACTGTATTATGAATACTTATAAATAACATAAACTTTTTAACTTCAAAGTTAAAACATTACTTATAAAACAATGATAAAAATTTAAAAGATAAGTAGTTATATTTAAAAAAATATTTGATATAAAATACTATTTAGCGTTAACCCAGCAGAATTGACAAGTGTTCGTTAGATACATGTAGTAAGTTATAATTATTTTATAGTAAAAAAAACGGAACTGTTGAAGTGTTACAACTATAAAAACTTTAAAAAACCAGCTATATTTATAGAGAGTTTGACAAATACTAGATTCTATATGAAAAGAAGTTATGTTTAGTATAATTCAAAAAATATAACTCTATCGTAATCTGCTAAAATAAATATAGTAGTTTTTATTAAAATTCTAATTATATTAAATCAAGCATATAAAACACTCAACAAGTTTAATAAATATATATTAAATATTTATGATCTAATGTTACTATTTCTAGAAGTTTTTAACCTTAATTATGAAATATTTTTGGCTTACATTCTTGTAAAAAGCTTTCAAACAAGTATTAAGAATATATGTTTTTTTTTTCAATGAAAATAATTTTGAAGTAGTTGTAAAACTTAGACAATTCTTTATTGTTAAGTTAAATCATTAGAATTTAGTTTTAAATAAAAATCTTAACTTTAAAAATTTGAAACCTATAGTGAATAAATTATATAAACTGTTGTGATAGATGCAAGTAAGGTAAGTTTAAATGAAATATTTAACTTTGTCTTTTGTCAAAATTTGTGGAAAATTATTTTACTGTTACTTTATTAGTATACTCAATATTAAGTAAAACTGGATTTAGTTTACAAATCTATTGTTTATTTGTGATTTACTTTAATCAATATGTGTACCACTTTTATTTTTATTTTGTATATTTTTTACTAGAAAAGTGTCGCAGAGGATTTCATCTTCTTTCAAAATCTGTAAGCAGTCGGCATGGCAACAGCAGAAACATCAACTCAAGTTTTGATTAATTGAAGGTTAGCTAGTTTTTTTATTGACTGATGTTTTATCTTTTAATAAAACGGCAGATCTAAAAAAAATAAAATATATACCTTCTTTTAGTTCCCAATTTATAGTTTTGAAATTTTAAATGTGTTTTTTTACATTTTAAATAAAAGTACAACAGGGTTTCCCCAACCTTTTTTTATAAGCTCCACAAGTTTTCTCAAAACAAAACCATAAAAAATGCATAAAACCTTTTTTTGCTTCTCATCCCCAACTCCCAGAATATCTAGAGTAAGTTTCAAATTATGGCCTTCGTCATTTTATTGCTAAAGCCACAAGATTTAATTTTATGTTAGATAATAAGTCAAATCTTTTTTATCAATCATATCTACTAAATAAGCTTAATTTTCATTGAGGTTTATATTCTTGATATTCTCTATATACTCGAGATCTACTAAATTGCTGTAAAATATTACCAGTTGTTTATTACTAACATGAAACTACTTTTGTCAAATCTGTTTAAAACGTAGAAAATTTATCAATGAAAAGTTTCACTAATATTTTCATATGTTAATTTTTATTTTTCGAAACATAGTTATAGTTGCTGAGAAGGGGTAATGTATTAAAATAAAAAAGTGATTAAGTATTTTTTTTTTAAACTTATTGAATAAAAACACTTTTTTTGACTATCAAACATTTTTGTCCTACTGAGACAAGTTCTTATACTTGAGTTTTTTGTAGTTCGATAATTTTTTTTACCCCTGCTAAGTTGCCATTGACTTAGGTTACTATACATTTTAGGCCATCTGAAAAACATAGTCTGGTTTTGATTGTTTTAGGTTTTTTTTTTGCAAAACCTAGGCTTGTTATAAATTTTATTTTAAGTCTCAGTTAAATTAATTTGAGATAAACTTAAAAAAAACTAACCTTTTAACTGTAAAATTTTAAATGGTATTTTCTTACGTTTTCCAGTTTGAGTGACAGTATTTTATTGTTTTACCTCTTATTATTTTAGTCTTTGCACATACTTGAACTGATTTAGTTTAGTTTAACTTATTTTTCACACACGTTTACTTTTTTGAAAATTAGCAACCTTGTTTCAATTTAAATAATTTTTTATACCCCACTACTTTAGGTTACTTCTGCCCCCCTACTTTGGGTAGCTGTCAAACTTGCACGGGGGGACGAAATTGCACTAATATACTTTAGCACGAAGGGTTTTGTTCATAAAGACACTTTAACACGAGCAGACATTTTGCACGGAGACATTTTTGCAAAGGTTAATTTAATTTATTTATTTTTTATATTTTTTTTTACCATCACTGTTACCTCTAACCCTCGGTCAGTATTTATTTTTTAATTAATTTTTTAATATTTTTATATAATAACTTTTATATGTCCTGGACATGACTTTAAACTGTATCCTGGTGTATGACTGGATAACCGAAAGGTTTTTTCGTACACCAGGTCCTTAGACCAATTATTTGAGCGCTTTTTTTTTCGTTCAATAAACAAAAATAAATTTTTATTTTTAGTTTTACTTTCACTATTACTTCCAATCCTTACCCTCGGTCAGTAACTTTATTTTAATATTCAATAAAAAAAAATCTGTATTCTTTTTCCTCTCATGCAAAAAATTATCTCGTCTAAAACTGACCCTTGGTGCGAAATTTTCTTTGTGCAATTATGTTCCCTCGTGCAGTTTTGTGCCCTCGTACAAATTTGGCTTTGTTCAATTTAATGCATTCGTGCATATTTGTATTCGTGCAATTTAGACCCGTTCCCCCTACTTTCTCCTTGACAAAAAATACTCTAGTTTTTTAAATAACAGGTTGGTTTGCCAGTGAATGCTAATACTAGAGATTTTCATCTTTGTGAAGTTCTTTCAAAATCTGTAAGCAGTAGGCATGGAAACAGAAGAAACATCAACTCAAGTTTTAATTAGTTCAAGGTAAGCTAGTTTTTTTTTTGATTCATGTTTTATATTTTTATAAGACAGTAAATCTAAAGTAAATAAAATACATACCTTCTTTTAGTTCCCAATTAATAATTTTGTTGTATCTGGTGGAATTTAAATTGTGTTTTTTTACATTTTACATAGGGTACAACTGGGTTTCCCAAACGTTTTTTAAAAAGCCCCCTTCAAAGAAATTAAAAAACTATTGCCCATTCGACAAGTTGTCTCAAAACTCTACCATTAAAAAAGTATGAGACCTTTCTTTTTTGCTTTTCATCCCCAACTCCCAGAACATCTAGTGTAAGTTTCAAATTATGGCCTTTATTGCTAAGGCCACAAGTTTTAATTTTTTATTAGATTATAAGTCAATTTTTTATATGAATAACATCTATTAAATAAGCTTAAGTTTCATTGAGATTCTTATTCTTGATATTCTCTATATTCTTGAGATCTACCAAATAGCTTCAAAACATTGCAAATTGTTTATTACTAGCATGTTCATTATTTTGTCAAACTCTATTTAAAACGTAGAAAAATTAAAAGTTTTACTAATAATTTCATATCTGAAATGTTTAAAATAATCAAAAAATAGTTACAGCTGCTTAGAAGGGGTAATGTATTTAAATAAAAAAAAAAGTGGTCAAGTACTTTTCTTTTTATGTAGTAATTGAACTAAAGTTTTTTTGACTCTCATTTTTTTTCTACTTAGACTAATTCTTATACTTAAGATTTTGTAGTTAAAAATTTTCTGTACCCCTACTAAGTTGCCAATAAATCAGGTTACTAAACATTTTACGCAATCTGAAAAACATAGTCTAGTTTTGATTGTTAATTTTTTTTGCAAAATCTAGGCTTATTGTAAATTTTTGTTTAAATCTCAGTTAAATTAATTTGAGACAAACTAAAAAAAAAATCTAACCTTTTAACTGTAAATTTTAAACTGCTGATTTCTAACGTTTTCAAGTTTGAGTGACATTATTTTATTGTTGATTTGTACGTCTTGTTTAGTTTAGTCTTTACACATAGTTAAACTGATTTAGTTTTGTTTAACTTAATTTTCACACTCATTTACTGTTTTGAAAATTATCAACCTTGTTTCAATTTAAATAACTATTTATTCAGTTTTTCTGCCCCCAACTTTGGATAGCTGTCAAACATGCACGATAGAATAAAACTGCACGAATATACTTTAGCATGAAGAGTCACTTTCGCACAAAGACACTTTTGTATAAGCAGACAATTTTACACGGAGACATTTTTGCAAAGGTTAGTTTTATATATTTTCTTATAAATGTTTTTATTAATTTTTTTTACTTTCTTTTTTATATTTTTTACTTTATTCATTTTACTATCACTGTTATCCCTAACCTTTACCCTCGGTCGTTATTTTTTAGTTAATTTTTTATCTTTATTTTTTAATTATAATTTTTATAAGTTATTTTTTTACTTAGTTTTACTTTCACTGTTACCCCCAACACATATCCTCAGTCAGCAATTTTTTTTTAATTTAATTATTTTTTCTCTTCTGTATTTTTTTACTCTCATGCAAAAATTTAACTCATGCAAAATTAGCCCTTGGTGCGAAATTATCTTCGTGCAATTTTGTTTCCTCGCTCAATTTTGTGTCCTTGTGAAAATTTTCCTCCGTTCAATTTTGTGCATTAGTACAAATTAGACCCGTTGTCCCTACATTCTCCTTGACATAAAAATATAGATCTCCAATTTTTTAAATAACAGGTCGGTTTATACTTAATTCTTCTACTCTTTAAAATTTGCAACATCTCATCAATCTTATTTGCTTCCTAAAATAAAGCTTATTCAAACTTTTTACTTGTTTTATTTTATTGACTACTACGCTTTATAAATTACTTTAAAGCTTGATTTTTAATTTCATTACATTAACACTAACATAGACTATAAAATTGATAGTAAAACCTAATATGTAAATGTTCAGGTTATAAATTGCCTTTTTTAAATTTAATTTTTCAGTTAATATGCACATTCAGTTTTATATTCATTTAGAACTAAATTAGTCTAATAAAATTGTTTCAACTAAGTAGTGTTTCACTTTTAAGTTTTTAAATTTAACTTCGTGTTTAATCATAGAAACCTTTTTAGTATGAGTATTTAAAACTATTTTTACAGTGCTTCTACCCCTCTCTTCACACTTTCTCCTGGACATAAAAAGATGGATCTCTGATTTGTCAATTAACAGGTTGGTTTATAGTACATTCTTTTATCATTTATGATATGCAACATCTCATTACTTCACAACACAAAGCCAATTCAAGTTTTAACTTATTTAACTATTATGCTTTGAACTTGAAAAAATTAATTTTGACTTCAAAGAACTTAAATTAAATATAATCACTTAACATGCAGTTTTAATCAAATAGAATTAAACCTGATACGTAAACTTTACAGGTTAAAAATTGTAAGGTTTTTTAACCTATTTCTCCATTGAAATACACACTTAGTTTTATTTTTGAATTAAATTGATTCAAATAAAAATTGTTTTAACTAGATAGTGCTTCACTTTTAACTTTTTTAATTTAATTTCGTGATTTAACTTACATACCTCATATGAGTATTTGTAAATAACATAGGCTTTGAAAGTTCAATATTAAAACCTTATTATATAATATAGATGAAAATTTTCAAATGGAAAATAAGCATATAAAAAGCCATTATTAGATATAAAATACAATTTAGCATCAGCACAACAGAATTTACTTTTTTTTTAAAAGCATTTTTGTTCAAAAATGTCTTCGTGCAAAAGTTTTTATTTAATTTATTGTTTTTATTTTTATTGTTAATTTTTCTTAGTTATTCTTTGTTTTTTAATTTCGTTTTTACTATCACTGTTACTCTTGACCCTCACTCTCGCTTAGTAATTTTTTTTTCTAATTAATTTGTTACTATTTATTTATTTATTTTTACTGTTTTTTGTTTATTTCAATACTATTTTTGTTAGTTTCTATCTTTTTTATTTTTACTACCATTGTTACCTTTAAACTTTACACTCGGTGGGTGACTTAATTTTTTAGTCTTTTTGTTGTTTTATAAATGTTCCTTTTAGTTTTTTTTTTTTGATTTGTACAATTTTTTTTTATGATTTATTTTTTTTTTCATTTTTGCAAAAATGACCCTTTCTTTTTTAATAATACTTTTATTTGATTAATTAGTAGGAAAAAATGAAACTATAAATACTTTTTACATCCAAATATATTTATAGAAAGTTTGGCCAACACTAAATTTTATATATAAAAAAATGAAAAAAACGTTTTTAGTTATTTATAGTATAATTCAAAATTAAAGCATTAAAAGTTTTAAAAATCTATATCTCCCTATTTTAATCTGCTAAAATAAGTATAGTAATTTCTATTAAATCTACTTATAGTAAATCATGCTTGTATAACACTCAACAAATTAAAAAAAATACATATAAAAATATTATGTTCAAATGTTATCATTTCTAAAAGTTAAAACCCTAATGCTGAAGTATTTAAAGTTTACATATTTTTAAAAAGTTTTCAAACAAATATCAAAATTGTGTATGTTTTGTTCTCAATGACAATGATTTTGAAAAAGTTTTAAAAATATTTTTTTATTGTAAACTTAAAACATTAGAAATGTTTTACTTTTAATGAAATTTTTATCTAAAAAAATTATAAAACCTTAAGTTAATAAAAAAAAACCTGTAATGAAAGATGCAAGAAAAGCAAGTTTGCAGGAAATTTTTAATCTAAGTCTTAAAGTCAAATTATGTAAAATAATACTTTACTATTACTTTATTATTATACTCAATTTTTGATAAAACTGGTATTAATTTACAAATATATTATTAATTTATGCTTTACTGTAATCAACATATGTACAACATTAAATTACGTTTTATACATTTATTACAAGAAAGCTGATGAGGAATTCCCCTTTTGTAAAGGTGGAATGTATTTCAAAAACTGTAAGCAGTAGGCATGACAACAGAAGAAACATCACCTAAAGTTTTGATTACTTTAAGGTAAGCTAGTTTTTTTTTTGACTGATGTCTTATATTTTTGTGAGGACAATAAAGAAAATATAACTTTCTCTTTAGTTTTTCTTTTATTCCCAATTAATAAATTTTGTTGTATACAGTGCAGTTTTTTTTTAACTTGAAAGTAGACCAGGGTTTCCTAAAAAAATTTTTAAAGGCCATCTTTAAAAATTTTTAGAAAGCTTTTAAAGCAAGATTTCTCATAAAAATACCATTAAAAAGACCGAAATATTTTTTTTTTACTTATTTATTCCTAGCCTCCCCTTTTACAGCTTATGACTCGCCAAATTTCTCCGTAATGTGTAGTACTAAATACATCTAAATACAATCTAAATACAATAGATATTTTTGTCTATCTGAAAAAAAAGAATGATTTTTTAATGAAAAATTGCAATAATAAAACGTTGCACTCAAGAAAAAAATCACAAAGAATTACTATTCTGCTTTTATTTAAGAAGTTTTGTTACAATTATTGACAGCTTTAGTTGACAAAAAAATTTAAAAAAACTGCTGTCAAATACGAATACTTGTTAAAGTAAATTTTATACATGTTTAATTGAAGAAACATGGTAATTTAATAGTAATAAAGTAAACATAAAAACTTAAGTAAGTAAGTCAACTGTATACAGAAAATTACTTAACATTTACAACAAACGCCTAAATAAACAAAAAAAAAAAAGTAAAATTCTGAGTTTTTTCTTAAATGCAACTACTAAAAATAAATATATTACATGGTTTTATTGAGAATATAATTTACAATATATTTGCATGATAATTAAGTTTTATAATACTTGGCCTAAAATGTGGTTTTTATACAATTATTATGGTGTTTTAAAGTTAACATATTTGCATTAAACTTTTTTTTTTGTTTTTTAAACTGAGTTTGATATAAGCTTCTTCAAACCTTACACTAGTTACATAAAATGAAGTATGATATAAAGTGCTTTTGATTTAAACTTCCAAGAGTTGTTTACATAATGATAAACTAATATTGATAATTAGCCTCTTATTTCATAAAAAAAATCTTAGCACGGCTTTACTGCATTTATATATATCTCATTTTAAACTATTTTTACAGTGTTTCTGCCCCTATCTCCCCCTCTTTCTCCTGAACATAAAGAGATGGATATCTGATTTGTCAACTAACAGGTTGGTTTGTATTTCATTCTTTTACCATTCATGATATGCAACATCTCATTTTTTTTTACTTCAAAACCTAAAGCTAATAAAATTTCAATTTATTTAACTATGTATGCTATTATGCTTTAAAGTATTTGAAAGTTTGATTTTTAGTTTTAAAGAATTTTATATTAGTTACAATAACATAAACGCAGTTTTAATCAAGCACAATTAACAATAAAGCCTGATATGTAAACTATGCAGGTTAAAAACTGTAAGATTTTTTTAACCTAATTTTTCTGTATATATACACACTTAGTTTTGTATTTATTTAGTATTAAATTGGATCCAATGAAAATTGTTTGAACTAGGTAGTGTTTCACTTTTAATTTTTAAATTTAACTTCGTGTTTTACTATAGATAACACTTTAGTATGAGTATTTCTAAATAACATAAACTTTTAAATTTCAAAGTTAAAACATTACTCATAAAAAAAATAAAAAAATAAAAATTTAAGTAGGTATATAATAAAAATTAGTAGATATAAATACTATTTAACATTAACCCAGCATAATTGACCAAGTGCTCATTAAATATATGTACTTAGACATAGTTATTTTGTAGAAAAATAAAACGGAAATTATAAAAATTTTGAAAATTTAGCTGTATTTATAAAAAGTTTGACCATTACTAGATTCTATATGAAAAAAAAAATGTTTAGTATAATTCAAAAAAAACCTGTATTACTCTATCTTAATCTGCTAAAAAATTGTAGTATTTTTTATTAAAATTCTACTTATAGATAATCAAACATATAAAACACTAAACAACTTTAATAAATATACATTAAATATTTATGATAAAATGTTACTATTTCTAGAAGTTAAAACCTTATTGCTGAAATGTTTTAGGGTTACATTCTTGTACAAAGTTTTCGGACAAATACTAAGAATATGTATGTTTTTTTCTCCATGACAATAATTTTGAAGTAGTTGTAAAAATTTGAAAGTTCCTTTATTGTTAAGTTAAATCATTAAAATACATTTTTAAATAAAAATCTTAACCTTAGAAATTTGAAATCTATAGTTAATAGATTATATAAAATGTTGTGATCGATGCAAGTAAAGTAAATTTAAATGAAATATTTCAATTTGTCTTAAGTCAAAATTTGTTAAAAATTGTTTTACTGTTACTTTATTAGTACAATAACCTCTCGCTTATTTATGCACATTGCGTCCACAGAAAAAATGAGTAAAGATACGAGAGGTACTAAATATATTTACTATAATGGCTGTTTTTTGATGTTGCTTCTAGTTAAAAGCAGACTGGGGACATTTCCACTTTTAACAATTGTTTACTTTATTTATAAATATGAAAACAAAGTATAAAACTACACTTAAAAAAAGATTTAAGTTTATATTAAATAATAATACTTGTAGAAAAATTTTACTTATGTTAATAATAAGTCAATTTTATCTTTATCTTTATTTATACGTGACTTACTTGATACTTGAAATTTATATTCTATTCTACATAAAAAATTCAATTTATGATTAAGCACTTGTTTACAATTAAGAAATGGTGTGGTGTCTATATTAAAATTTGTTTGTCAGCCTTTTACAAAAACATGCTTTTGGTGCTGTAATAGGTTTCTTCTTTTGAACAAAAATATATATAAAATTTAATAATTTTTTAATAGAAACTGTTTATGTTACTACAACTTTTTAAAGTTTAATCTCTTATTGTTATCAAAATTTCTGATAAACTGAAGTATAAGTGCTTATCAATTAGTCAAGGAACATAAGTTTACAAAGTGTAAAGATATAAGGAGGTGAGTTAGCATTTAAAAAAATATTTTAAATTAAAAATATACAATAAACCTAATTTGTGCAATAATAAAAATTATTTTTTTTGAATTTTTAGAATTCTAAAATGCGTAACTGAACGAGAGTGCGTAACGTCACGAGTACGTAAAGATGCGAGAGGTTACTGTATACTCAATATTAAGTAAAACTGGTTTTAGTTTACAAACCTATTTTTTGTTTATGATTTTAATCAATGTATATACCACATTAACTTACGTTTTGTACTTTTTTTACTAGACAGGTGATGCCGGAGGTTTTCATCTTTGTGAACTTCATTCTAAAACTGTAAGCAGTAGGCATGGCAACAGAAGAAACATCAACTCAAGTTTTGATTAGTTGAAGGTAAGCTAGTTTTTTTTTTTGACTGATGTCTTACATTTTTGTGAGGACAATAAAGAAAATATAACTTTCTCTTTAGTTTTTCTTTTATTCCCAATTAATAAATTTTGTTGTATACAGTGCAGTTTTTTTTTTTTAACTTGAAAGTAGACCAGGGTTTCCTAAAAAAATTTTTAAAGGCCATCTTTAAAAAATTTTAGAAAGCTTTTAAAGCAAGATTTCTCATAAAAACACCATTAAAAAGACCGAAATTTTATTTTTATATTTATTTCTTCCTAGCCTCCCCTTTTACAGCTTATGACTCGCCAAATTTCTCCGTAATGTGTAGTACTAAATACAAAACTACTATCGAAAACGCTTAAAACATTTTTAATTTTTGCTCTACACCATCAACTTCAGAATATCTAGTGTAAGTTTCAAATTATTGCTTAATGGCCTCCTTCTACCCCTTTGCTGCTTATGGCCCCTTAAATTTCTGTAAAAGCCTCAAAAAAATAAACATGGGAACACCACATACTTTTTGTAAAGTGTGGTCCTTACTTTGTCACATTTCTTTAACTTGTTCAATTTTTTGTAAATTAAAAAGTTTCCTTATAAATAATATTTACCCTAATTAAACTGTGAAGGACATAAGATTAAATTTTTTTTTAGATTATAATTCAATATTTTTTTTTGTAAACTGTATTTACTTACTAAGCTTAAGCTTAATTAAGATACATATTCTCAATATTGTCAACATCTACAAAAGCGTTACAAACTGTTTTCCTTTACACTTTTGTCAAAATTCTGTTCAAAACGTTGAAAATTATGAATAAAAAGTTCGTTTAATAATTACATTAGTGAAAAACTAAAAAAAAAAGAAAAATAGTTACAGCTGCTTAGAAAGGGTCATATTTTATGATAATAATGTGATTAAGTAATTTCTATTTCAGGTATTTTATGAATAAATTAATTTTCTAATGTTAAATGTATTTGTTATACTTAGATAAGTTCCTTTACTTAAGTTTTTTGAAATTCAAAAAGTTTCTTTACCTCACTAAGTTGTACCTTTTGAATCAGGTTGATTTTGTTTTTGCCGTCTGAAAAACTGAGTCTGATTCTTTGAGCTTTTTTTTGCAAAACCAAGGCTGTTTATAAATTCTGTTTTAAATCTCAGTTTGATTTTCAATGACTATGTAATCAACATTAAACAAAACAAATTTTTTTTAAACTGTTCAGTTTTTTAAGCTATTTTCCTAAGTTTTCAAGTTTGATTGACAATATTTTATCTAAATTTTTACAACATATTAGTTCAAACTTTGCATACTCAAACTGATTTAGTTTAGTATAACTCAGGCTACCTTTTTGTTACTCATATAACTTTTTAGATAAGTGACATTCTTTTTCTTAGAAAAACAAAATTTTTATATTTACTAAACTGTTAAGTATATATTGTTTCCAAGTTTTTTTTAATAGTTTATTATTTGTATACTGTTTAGCTATATTTCAAAACCTCTATGACTACAAAAGTAGTTTAAATAGTATTGATAAAACCAAAAAATGTTATTTGTACTTATATATTATTTTATTACCTTTATTTACTGTATATTATCACAACAACATAGTAGAATTATTTAGTTGTATGAACTATATTCAGTTTTCTTATAAACGTACACCTTTAAAAACTATAACATATTTATTGTTTTTTATTAAAATTTGTGTTCCTACTTAAAAAAAACATTTAATGTATTTTGAAAAAACTATTTGCTTTTTTATTTTATTTGTATTAAGTTAACAAAGATGGTTTTGTACTTAGTGGTTTTTTTTATGCACTCACATAATAGTTTATCTGGTGATATTATTGTTGTAATGTAAAATTAAATTTTATTGTCAATTTTTTCTAAAACTGCACAGTTATTGTTTAATGAAAAACAACAAAAAAGCGCAAATATTTGGTTGAAAGACCTGCTTAAACTTTTTGATTATTGCGTTGCACACAACAGTTTCACGTCATTGTCTAGATTTGGTGTTAGCAGGCTTGAGGTACTCGCAGGCCAAATTAAGAATTTGAAAATTCTTCGCGGGCCGCAGTTTTAGTTTTAACCACACATTTAAAACTATTTAGTTTTAATCATTCTGAGTTTTAAATATACTTATAAGGCTTATTATTAAAAAAGAAAAATTGCGAATTTTGTATTAATGAACTCAATATCTGTTTAAAAAACTAATATTGTTATGCTTAGTGATTGAACTACTTAACTATCACCTAGCACTGAGTCAAACGAGCTTAAAAAGTAATTTTAGGAACTTTTTTTCATTTGTCCTTATTAGTTTATTTTTATTATTCTATTCATAACTAAAGCATAATACTTTTCTACTTAACATTAAATAAATAATGAACTCTACCACATGACCATCAACAACAGTATATGAGATAACCTAAGACCTGTTTTGTCCCTTTATTACAACTCATCAGGCAGGCTTAGTCGCGAGAAACCTTTGTTGAGACCAAACCAAGCGGGCTTATGTGCATACGTTTAATACTATTAATACTACCTAATGTTTATTAATTTTCAAAATTTAATAAAACTTCAATCTTTTAAATCAATTTAATTAAATAAATAATAAACTAAAGTACATTTACATGGATTATAAACTACAATAGAATGTTTTTTTCTGATGTATATGTACACTTTTATGCCATACAAATTAATAATTTTATTTTTATTAATATTAATTTGTTTTTATAAATAAAATGGTAAAGTTTTTGTTTTTGAAGCAAACTCAACACGAATTGTCACTATAATTTTGTGTAAAATTTAATCAATACATGAAAAAACTTAAAATATTTTCAAAATTTAATATTGGAAAAGATTGAATTAAAAGTGTCATGGTTATCAAAAAATCTATATAAAGATATTAAAATACTTAGAAATCAATTGAACGTGTTATTGAGTTTACACTGCGAAACATTTGATCATGTTACATCGTGCTAATCGTTCTAGTGTTTTGCATATTTATGATAAAGCAACTTATTTTGCCTAGTTTCCGGTTGTAACAATAAATTACCAACTTGTATTAGAAATCTATGCAAAAGCTTTTCTAGCTACATTACTCTATAAGAACAGTTAAAGTTTTATTTTAGCTTCTTAGTTAGCATTACTTATGAATTAGTATGCTTGTTTTAATTTGTTATCTATGTAAAAAATCATAACTTTAAAGTAAATTAAATCTATTTTTTATTGAGTCTATTAGATTGAATTTAGTTAGAGATTTTGTATATAAAACTGATTAAATTACAACGATTTTTACTTAAATAAAATTGGATTAGATTAAGATTTATATAGATGATCACTTTTATAACTACTAATCTACTAATTAGTAACTACTGTTGTAAATAATTATTTTTTTAAATTTAATGATATATTGTTTTAAAATGTGACTTGCAACATAAAATTTATGTATGCGATTATTTACAAAATTTTATTAAATATAGATGTAAATTCTTTTAAACCTTTAATTATTTTCAAGACAAAAAAAATGTATATATTATTAACAACAAAAATAAAGCTTACATCATATTGCACATAAGACACGTACTACATATAAATTAATTGAATTAATCTTTTTTTTTAAAGACAAACTACAATTTTTTTAAAATGTTTTTGTATACAATACTTATTTATTTTTTTTATATATCTTTCAATCCATTTCTTTAGTAATGTCTTTTACCGTCTTTGTCTCTTCTTTTGTCTTGTTTTTAATTCCAACATCTCTCTTGTCCTAATAAAATGAAGTCAAAACACTTTTTATCCAAATAATATTTTGAAATGTGCTCATGTTTTAATTTTTATGACAAACTTGAGTTAATTAATCTATTTTTTATTTATGCTTCTAAACAGATAGCTGTTCTATATTTAATTATCCAAAGTAAACAGCTCTTTAGAAATTTTTAAACTAACCCTATTGTTATCTTTTATAAGTTAAAAAGTATGACTCTCTTAAAATCATTTAGGGCAGTATAAGTTGTTTTTAAAATTAAACACTTACTCAGATTGTAACTTCTAAAACTAGTATCACTAAAGATAATCTTTAAACTAACATAACAAATGAAAATGAATTTCAAAATATAAAATTTCTTGTTTTCCTTCAGGCGACCGGGAACTAATAGAAGTTAATAACTTGAAAAGGAAGTATTCGAGTCTGAAGTGGCTTTTATAACGAGATTTTTCACGCTCTGTTGCAGCATGAAACAGTTACATCGGCAGTACAAACCCAACTTGCTATCATCAGTTTCGTGAATCTCAACCTAACCTGAGAGTTGGGAGGGAAAGGAGGTTTCAGAACAAAGAATGTACAATAACAATCATAATTATAAAACTGAATTTTAGATATATTACAGTTTGACTGCGATTTAATTTGTTATCTGAGTTTTTATTTCAAAAGGTTTATGAAGAGATATATAACAAACTAAGTCATCATTTTTAACTGTTTAAAAAAAGTTATGAAACTAGTTTACTTAATTTTATAGCTAAGTAATTTTACATCATGAAGCAAATTTTACTTATTAAAAAATAGCTTTTTATAATACTAAGATCAATTCTATTTGTTTATTTTTTTCAATAATTATTATAATGTTATAATATATTTTATTAGTTCAAACAATATTTTCTTTTCAACCAAACAGTTTTATTTCTTGTATAAAACTTGTTAAAGTTAATTTTGATTTTGATTTTACGATATTTCTAGTAATTTTTTTTCACAGATATACTTAACAACATATTTAGAAGTTAGACATACACGTATATTTTTTGCTTAAACTATTTTAGTTTTAATATAAAGGCTGTAAAAACTTTGATTATTCCTTCAAGCACATTTAAACATTTATGACTATTGACAGGGTAAGTCTATGAAACAATTTTATTTCTGAATAGTGTTTGTAGAAAGTGTAGTGTGAAAAATCTTTAACTCTACTTCCAAAATTTTCTGATCTAAATAGGCTTGCAATTAAGTTTAAAAAAAAATCGATAATAAAGTTTTGATGTGAGATTTTTAACTTAAATAAGAGTGTTTTTTAAATCCTTAAAATATATTTTTTGTTTTTATTAAGCAAAAATATCTTGTGACTCTGGAGTTAAATAAAACTTTTTAGACTTTCTACTAAAACTGGTACAAAGTTCTATATTTTAAAACGAATGCAACTTAATGTAAAAACTTTTAAAACATTTTATTATTGTAATTACTTTTAACAGATTTGTTCTTCATGATATTTTATGTAGTTTAAAAGATTTATTAGACAACTTTCATATATTGTCGTATTTTCTGAATTCGTGTTGTTATTTCTGTAT
The DNA here is from genome assembly GCF_965202585.1 of Thalia democratica. NCBI lineage: Eukaryota > Metazoa > Chordata > Thaliacea > Salpida > Salpidae > Thalia > Thalia democratica. Next base: position 14,307 of record NW_028139387.1, on the reverse strand, counting down.
TTTTTTTTAATTGTAATATATATTATTTTTCGCAGTTTTTTGTTACAAACTTTACATTTTATTTAAAACAAGACTAATTAAACAACGTTTTTTATACACAAACTTATAAAAACATTTTGAAATAATAATTAATTTGTCCAAATATTTAAATTTAATTTTTTTTTTACAAAAAAATGATGTAACTGCAAATTTGTTGTATTTTTTAAGAATATTTATTAATCATAATACTAACATATTAATATTTTTGTATTATTTTAATGATAGACAGTGACACATAAAGTTTTAGTCTTTTTAAATATATTTTGAATATTGGCCAAACCTACAAAAGTATCTCTTTTTTTAATGAAAGGAAAATATTTTAATTAAAATACTAAATAATTTTTGTTACTTAATCTTTATGTTTAAAAAGGTACAACATCGTGTGCCTTAAAGATTTCATTACTCAAGCTTTACTAAAACTTCATTTTTTTATATGAAGTTTTAATTTTTTTATAAAAATTATAAACTATTTTGGCGTACATCAGAACTTTGAACTAACCTTTAAGGGGCGTTAATAAGTAAGGCAGCTAAAAAGTAAGTTATTACTTCTCTAGTAAAGGGGCGAAACCTAACCAATAAGTTTGTTAGAGATTTTTTTTTTAATTTCAACTAAAGTTAAGTTTATGAAAATGAGTTTGAAATAACTTGAGACCCTTTATTTATACCAAAAGCGTTTTAGTTTTAAGTAACATTACTTGATTAAGTTTAAATGAGGGTCAAAAGCAAAAAAAATTATATGTACATTTTTAACTTATATTAATACACTAATAAGTATACGGGCGAACTTCTACTTAAATATTTTCTAATTGTAATTAACAGTAACAATTGTTCTTGTTTTAAACCAGTGGTTCTTAATCTTTTTTTTTCGTGCTTTACTCCTTTTTTGAAGATTATTACCTAGTTTACCCCAGTATACAAGTTATAATAAAACTTAATTTTTAAGAAAAAAAAAATTTTTGAATTCTAAGCTTATTAAAAAAAAATCTTAATTCTTGTGGTCTTCATTTAGCTTGAAAAACAGTACAGTTAGATATGAACTTATAGATCAAGAAAGCAAAAACAAAGGTCTTAGGTGTATTTAATGGTAGTATTACGACTTATACTAGATGGTGATTAGAAAAAATTAGGCGTTTTTAACAATAGTATTTTGAGAGAAAAGCCATAGCATTTTCGATTTATTCGAAGGGGCTATACGTTAGAAAATTTAAGATACTTATTTAAATATAACAACACTGCAAACTTTATAAAACTCAACTACTACTAATAGAGTTAACAATCTCGAAACTTATTCAAATCAATAGTAATTTAAACATTTTTACTTGATAATATAAACTTCTGTTTTATATTAAAATTAGTTTATTGTTTATGCATGCTAGAACCATTCTTTGTTCTATTTACAGATATGTATCGAATTGAACTAAGTTTTGTATAGTACAAGAAATAGCTAAAATTTATTCAAAAAAAAAAAATTTAAATAGATTTTGTTTAGTCTTAAAATCGTTTAAACAAAAATAAATTATCTTTACAAAGAACTTAGTAGTTTGAATTTTTTTTAATAAGAAACTTGCAAATTATATTCGATTCAAGACTAAAGTATATTAAAAATGGTACTAAAAATTTAAACGAATTAATTAATATGTTTATGCTTACCTCAACCATTAAGTACTTTATTCATACAATGTTTATTAAGCGACAACAAACCGTCCAAAAATAACTGGTCAGAGGACGTGTTGCAATAAAAAACCAATCAATTGTGGAGTTGTACACTACTTTAGTACAGTATCTTGTTCGGGAAAACAGTATAATAGTCGTAATAGCAACAATTTTTCAGAAATTTAAAAACCAAGTAGACAAAATATGTTTAATTAAAGTTTTAAGAAAATACAGAGTTGTTTTTCAGATTATATTGAATATAGTAAACCAACTTTATATATTTATAAATCAAAAACATATTTGCCTAAATTAGTTTTTAAATTCCTGAAAATTATACTGAGACCTCAATAGTAAAAAGAATTTTTATTCTACACATTTTTATGTATAAATAAAATGTATAATAAATATAGTCATTTATGATATAAATAAAAAATGTGTTGAAGCATTTTTCAAAGACTTTAGAGGCAGAGATGGTAAAATGCTAATAGTTACTATGGTCATTCAGCATTGAAGCGTATAAACTTTGGTTTGTTTTAAGTTAGTATTTTCACGCTCGAGTAAACAAAGCAAAGCTTTTTAACATGTCTGTTTAGAGGTCTCTCAACAAAGTAAAAACTAATAAATGATAGTTATGGAAAGAGTGTACTCAGCAAAAACATTTTTGCAATCAATCAAGCAATCAAGCTTTAAACTTTTGTTTAAAATAAAAATAATATGTAGAATAACTACGTTTTTTGAAATTTCTGTTAAAACAGTATGCGGTTATGTTTTTGTTTATACTATAGTTTTTTATTTATCGTTTTCGCTTAACAAGTTTATAACAGTTCAAAGGTACATCTAAAATAGTTTTGATATAAGTTAGAAATTAATTATACTTTGAAAAAATGTAGCTAGGAAAAACTTGTAAATTTATGTTGAGCGCAAAAATATTAGTGGTTTAAATTTAATGAAAATGGATAAAGCTGCTTATAAGAGGTATTTGACGCAGTGTTTTGGTGTTAAGCAGCCTAAACAAACGGTAGTACAAGCCAAGATTGCCTTTATTGGTTCCGTGAATCTCTGAAGAGCAGCAATTTTAAAAGATGGGAAAGGAGGTAAAACTGAGTAAAATTTATACTTTTAAAACTGAATTTTTGATACATTTTTAAAGCTTTATTTTGAAAGTTTGTTTTTTATCTAAGTTTTTCAATTTAAAAAGTTATGCAGACATGCATTTAACGTCAGTTGTTATTATTAAATTTTTAACGTTTTAAAAAAATATGAAACTAGTTTACTTGATTTTATAGCTAAGTTGCTTTAAATCATGAAAACTTTTTTACTTATGAAAATTTTTTTGTTTGAAAATATTTTAGTATTAAGATACACAACTCTACTTGTATATTTTTGCTGTAAATAGTTGGTATGAAGTTTTGTATCAATTACAAGTTTACACAGAAAAAGAACTTTTTAATTAAATAAGTTATCCTTATTTTATTTAAGGTATTTTTAACTTGTTTAATACAAATTTAGTAAAATTTCATTTTTATTGATAGAGTTAAGAAGCTGTATAGAATCACTAAATATAGTTTTATATTTACTCAAATTATTTTAGTTTTAAACTACAGACTGTAAGTATTATTCACTATTCTTTATAGCATACTTAAATATTTATGATAATTAACAGAAAAAATTTATGAAACAATTACGTCTTTGAATAGCGTTTATAGAATAGCGAAAATATCTGTAAATCTACTTCTTGGATGTCCTGATCTGATAAGCTTGCAATTTACGAAAATTTTGAAGTTTGAAATTTTGAACGAATGGAAATTTACGAAAAAGTTGATGATAAATTGTTGATGTTAGATTCTTAAGTTAGATATGAATGTTTTTGAAAACTAGAACATTTGTTTATCTTTAGCTTTTATTAGTAAAAAAGATTTGCGACTCTAAAGTTGCACAAAACGTTTTGAATTTTTCATTAAACTGGTACAAAGTTTTATATTTTAAAATGTTTTTAAGTTAATGTGAAGACATTTAAAACAATTATTATTTTAATAACTTTTAATAGCATTGATTTTAATGTTTTTTTAAGGTCTTAAAAATGTGCTATGACGATTTTCAAATAGTAAATTGTGTTTTTATTACAGTTTATAGTATAGGGAGAAGTCGATAGTTATTTATACAAACGTTTTACTAAATTACAAAACAAACTTAAATAATTGATGACTCTATTAGCAAAAGATGTTAATTTACTTGAGTTAAAACGTAATACATTAAAAACATTAGTTTGTATTTTATACATTTGTCGTGAATTTAGCTCAGCTAAAGTTGTATAATACTTATTTAATAGATATTTAACAAAAACTCCTGCGATTTGCTTAGATTAACACAACACTAATAACACATTGAAACTCGAGAACTTAGTTTGATAAACTAGTCTTCTTATTTGGCTACTTGACTTTTAAATTTTTTTAAGCTTAGCAGTGCTAGTTTTTCTTAGTAGTTATAAAAAGCTTAATAAAAACAGCCTTTGTACTTGGGAACGGGTCTAAATTGCACAAAGACAAAAATGCACGAGTTTACTAAATTGCACGAGAACAACATTGCACGAGTGCACAAAATTGCACGAAGCCAAAATTTGCACAAAGCCAAAGTTGCACGAGGGAACAAAATTGCACAAATACAATTTTGCACCAAGGGTCAATTTTGCACGAGTTACACTTTTGCACGTGAGTAAATAATGAAAAAAAATAAACAGAAAAAAAGCTTAGAAATTATTTAGTAAAAAAAAAAGAAAAAAAAGTTACTGACCGAGTATAAGGGTTAGAGGTAACAGTGATAGTAAGGAAAAATAAATTACCGACCGAGGGTAAGGGTTAGGGGTAACAGTAATAAAAAATAAATAAATAAATTACCTGTGCAAAATTGTCTCCGTGCAAAATCGTCTGTTCGTGCAAAAGTGTATTCGCGCAAAAGTGACCCATCATGCAAAAGTATCTTCGTGCAATTAAATTCTCTCGTGCAAAAATATCTTAGTGCAATTTTGTGAACTCATGTAACTTTGGTCCCCTCGTTCAATTTGTACGCTCGCGCAATTTTGACGGCTACCCTTTGTAGTTACCTGCAAAAGAGTTTAGACTTTTTAATGTTTAGCACATAATTATAACACCTTAGTGTTATTACTGAAGGGGTTGATCCGCCAAGCTAAGAAAACCTAGCCCGTGAAGTAATAGTTTTGTTGAAAACGGTTTGTCCAAAACAATTAAAACTAAAATGCGCTCTTGTTCATACGTTATTCATTATAAATTAGTGAGAGTTAAATATTAATTTTACTACAAGTTTGATTCTAAAACATAGTCTTAATTTTGTAATAAAATTTTTGTGAATTAGCATATAATCCGTTTCGTGAAAAAAAATCTGGTAAACTTTGACTGCAGACTAGAAAAGTTGCTTACCCCTATAACACTTTTATTGCTATAATATCTTCCATAATCTTAAGCTTATTTGAAACAATTACCAAAAGTTTTTAAGATATTCTAAACTTTAAATTTTCATATAATACTAATTGATTTTAATTGGCATAAAAGTAACATAATACAAAATAAAATTCTGTTTTACAAAAAAATAGGAGCAAATTACATGTCTAATACCTTTTTTAAATACTTATTTGTTTTTGTAAACTTTTCAATATAAATTAAAACATATAGCGTGTTTTTTCAAAATTTATTAGTATTTTTTAGTCTTGTTATTTTTTACAAGCATTATGTTTTAACGCCTGATATTTTTTAAAGTTCTATGGTTTGTATAAACGCTGTTCTATTAAATCAAGCATAAGTATGTCAGTGTTTTTGTACAAATAAAACTTAAAGCATTTATTATAACTTTGTTGAAGTTTAAAGTAAAATTATTATTGCTAACAAAGCTTTTTTAAACTTTTATTTGGTATTAGCTTTCATTTTAAAGCTTAGCAGAAACAACTTTTTAATCTAATTATACGTTTGTAAACAAGTGCATAAAATTTGTGTAAATACATTTTGTTTGTTTAGTTACAGTAAAACGCAACATTGTTAAAAGTTTGATACATAGTTAAAAGTTTTAAAAGTTCATAATTATGAACTTAACACTGTATTTTAACAAACAAGTTTTTACACAGCTTTTACTTAAACCCCTTTTTTAAGGAAGCTGGTCAGAATGACACAACGACAAAATGACACGGTCGTCAAATAGACACGGTGCGTCACTTTGGCACAGCGACAAAATGACACGGTGCGTCACTTTGGCACGGCGACAAAATGACACGGTGCCTCACTTTGGCACGGCGACAAAATGACACAGTGTGTCACTTTGACACAGCGACAAAATGGCAATGCGCGTCACCTTGGCACGGTGCGTCACTTTGGCACGGAGGGTCACTTTGGCACGGCGACAAAACGACATGGTGCGTCACTTTGGCACAAAAACAAAACGACAAGGTGCGTCTTTTTAGCACGGAGGGTCACTCTGGCACAGCGACAAAACAACACGGTGCGTCACTTTGGCACGGAGGGTCACTTTAGCACAGTGACAAACTTACACGGTGCTTAATAAGGGAGGGAACGATTTGTTGTGAAACTTCAATCTTCATTAGTATGGACAACGATCTTATTTTTCTAGTAAACTTTTCGGTTTCCTGTCTTCTAACCGGTTTTGTAGAATCAGCAACAATCACATTGATTAACTTTAAAAACAAAGACCGAAGGAATTGTTGATTGTGACTTCATAAAATAAAGTGAAACACGTAGTATTTATACCTTTTATTGTCCACCGTCGTACTTATAAACAACATACTCATTTTTAAGCAGTAGCAAGGTGTAAGGTGTGCTTAATAAACGACAAATAATTATTTGTATCAATTAACGTTCACAAAAATGCAAAAGCAGCAACTTTTTTAACAAAATACGACTGCCAAAATTAATGGAAATTTATTTGTGATTTCTTTTGAATGGAATAACTTAAACATAGTTTTGTACTAGAACTTGAACCGAGTAATAAAAATTAGAAAATGACTTGCCATTTTACGACTAGAAAGATAAAAAACTCATCTATACATATTTTTTAAATTTCAGCAACATTCTGATTTAAAAAATTAAATCTACATTTTAGATCAATCATTCAGCACATCAAAACAATATACTAGTAGATGTAAACACAGAGGAAAACTTGTTTTATAAACTAAAACTCAGACGTTATCGAAAACAACTTTTCTGCTGTTGTAGTTCTAAATTCTAATGCGGTTATTATTTTACGTTTTTATGCTTAAAAAAAGTAATACTTGCGCTTATTTGGCGACTTAATAGGTTGCAATTTAGAACTAAAATACTGCGTTCCCTGACGAATTACGTTAATAGCAACATCCTCAAAAAATTATTGTGCACTTGACTTAAAAGATCGAAATTTTGCGCCTCTATGCGACTTGTGTTAGTTGCAACATATATCGTGCACTTAGAAGTAGAAATATAATGCTCTTTCGCAAATAAAAATGTGCACCTAAGCACTAAAAATGCATAGATAAAAGTATAACTACAAATAACCGCATATAAATTAGTTTTTTTAGCATAACATTCCTTACATCAAGCATTTCTTTAAATAAAACTCAATAAACCACAACTACACACTTGTATTACAATTGTAGACTTGCTTCAACAAAATACAGTTTTTCTTACTATTATAATACTAAAACTCATAGTATAAATGCTATTTATTTCCTTATATGCAATAAAATACTATAATATCTGTCATACTCTAAGTTTAATTATTTATATTTTAGGCTACGAAGTTTTGTAAAAATAAAAAAGACTTAGAGTAACAACTTTAATAAAACTAATTAAATTGACGATAAACTTGACATTTAATACACTATTTTAAAGAACAACTAATTTTTTATTTATTAGGACTCAAGTTTTATAACCACTAGTGCTTAATTTTCTTAAAAGTGATAAATAATAAATGCGCTTGAATGGTTGCATCAGACTCTTAATTTTCTCTCAACTGTTAATAATACTATTTTTAATTTTTTATAAATTTAGGCTCCAGGACCGTTTTATTTAATTATTTGCTTTTAGACAAGTTTATTATACATTTTCAATACAGAGTTTTAAGTAAACATCCAAACTTCTTAACTTTGTTGAATATATTTTTGTATGTTTTTTGGAAATTTAGGACTTAACATTAAAAAAAATTATTTAAACTGCTCGTAATAGATTGTTAAAGCATGTGATTTAAGACTCAATAACTGAAATGTTCTTTGGTATAACATTTCGAGCGATAACCTTTTGTCGTTTAAAAAACAGTAATAAAAAATTTATGTTTAAACAAACTACTAGGTTAAATAATTAAACATATTTAATATAACTGGCTAGTTACTACAAAAGCAGCTTAACTCTGTATTTTTAAAAACTAGAGTTAAAACACGCATGAATTATTCTTACAACGAAATAACTCTATGTTTATTCATTACATAAATATGAAAAGTCGTGAAGCGTAAAAAATATAACTTAAGAATAATTTTGTTTTTATACTATAACTTAAATTTTTAAGCATTGTATCATATATAGTTTCAAATGTATCAAGCTAATATAGTTTAGAAAAAATATAATAAATCTTTTGTTTAACTAATTACTATCAAAATTTTACAATTAAAAGTTATATTACTGAAGAAGTTGAGTTTTGCTTATAAGTTTGTTAATCCATGCTATAGTGACGCACCGTGTCATTTTGTCGCTGTGCCAAAGTGACGTAATCGTGTCATTTTGTCGCTGTGCCAAAGTGACGCACCGTGTCATTTTGTCGCTATGCCAAAGTGACCCTTCGTGCCAAAGTGACGCACCGTGTCGTTTTGTCGCTGTGCCAAAGTAACCCTCTGTGCCAAATAAAACGCACCGTGTCATTTTGTCGCTGTGCCAAAGTGACCCTCCGTGCCAAAGTGACGTACCGTGTCGTTTTGTCGCTGTGCCAAAATGACCCTCTGTGACAAAGTGACGCACCGTGTCATTTTGTCGCTGTGCCAAAGTGACGCACCGTGTCATTTTGTCGCTGTGCCAAAGTGACGCACCGTGTCATTTTGTCGCCGTGCCAAAGTGACGCACCGTGCCAAGGTGACGCACCGTGCCATTTTGTCGCTGTGCCAAAGTGACCCTCCGTGCCAAAGTGACGCACCGTGCCAGAGTGACGCACCGTGTCATTTTGTCGCTGTGCCAAGGTGACGCACCGTGTCATTTTGTCGCCGTGCCAAAGTGACCCTCCGTGTCAAAGTGGCGCACCGTGCCAAAGTGACGCACCGTGTCATTTTGTCACTGTGTCATTCTGACACCCACCCCACTAAGTATATACTCAGTTTAACATAAAATTTAATTATTTCAAATTCATTAAACCATGTGCAGTCTTACATTGATTTTAAAATGGAATTCGAAATTGAAATAGACGCTATAGAAATCTTGAATGACAGTTTTAAACTGCTGAATATAAATATAAAGCTTTAAAACGCGTATTTAATTTTATTGAAAGTTTATGTCATGTGGTTAAAGACGTCTAGTTATTGTTTATTAAAATTATGCAATTGCTGAATTCTTACTCCTGTAAAAAACCTTATGTTTCTGTCTGTAATATTTAAACTGAATAGTTTTAAAAACCTAGATAGTTTTGTTAACAAAAAAAAAAAGTTTTAAAGTTACTTTACTATGGTCATTTTTTAAAACAAAATTATTTTATAGTATACACTTATACCAGAAACTGTTTCAACGAAACTTGCAAAATTACAAAAACCTTTATTTAAGTAAATTAAGAATTTAAAACCGTTTTTATTGTTTGAACTACTATAAGTTAATTGGTAAAATACATTGTTGAGTCGTACAAGCGTTTTGACTTTAATTGGTTTCATTTTAAGTACTAAACAAATCGTTGCTAAATTTTTACTTGCTTAACTTTATAGTTTAACTAAATCATTACTTAAAATTAGATTAGTACTTTTAATTACGTTGTATTTCAATTGCTTGAAAGATCTAAAATTTCTTATTGCTTTAAAATACATTTCAGAAAAGATTACTTTTTACGAATTTTGATACTTTACAAACTATTTGTTTTTAAAAACCAGTTATGTTAAATAATTTAACTGCATAAAAACTTTACCCAATTATTAACTACTGTTTCGAATTAGTATTATATTTGTTTTAGGAAAACTGTTGAAAGTTATTTAAATTATTATGCTTATAAATTATTATGCTTATAAAATAACTTAGTCTTTAAAAAAAATTATTAAACTATCTTAATACAGATATAAATGGTTTTTCTGTAAAATTTTGTAAATCTAAAAGTACATTGTTGTTAAAAAATGTTTTAGTTATTTATTCTGATAGAGTTTAATTTGAAAACATTTTATATCTAATATTTGACAACTTTTTAAAACACTTACTTGTAATAATAGTTTTGATATTAGGCAAGTATCAAAATTTTAGTTTTAAAGCGGAAAAAACAAACGTTATCTTCAATTTGAATAAATTTTTACAAATAAGCAAGCCTATTTCTATCAGAACTCAATAAAATATGTTGGAAAAATTTAAAATGTTATTTACAAATACACAAACTTAATCAAAGTATCAGGAGACGGCAAACTGTACCCAGCAAAAATAAAGCCACTTTTTAGGTACTTTTTAACTAAAATAATGTATTACTTTAAATCATAAAAAATAAGCTTTTTGTTGTTAAAATTTACAATTGTGCTCTATGTTTAGTTAGTACTAAATGTAAATGTTTTATTGTTGCTTGTTATACTATACTTTTAGTCTAAATTGTTATTACATTTTGATCATTACTTTTGTTTTAATTGAGAAGCGGCTCGCCGAAGACTTTTTATTTTTCAAAAAAAATTTTCCCTCCACTTTTAAAATGCTGCTGGCCTCTGTTTTAAACCGCACTTATTTTTTTATATAGTTATGTTTATATATGCCGTATATGGGTAGGTTTCAAATATGCAAAAAGAACAATTCTGCACGAATGGTCGATTTTGTACGAAGGGTCACTTTTGCGCTAGTGAAAATCTTATTTTAATTTCTTAACTATTATTTCTTATTCTTTGTTTTTATGAGTTTTTTTAATTATTTTTATTTTACTACCACTATTACCCCTAACCCTTATCCTAGGTCGGGAATTTTTTTTATTTTTTATTTTTCATTAATTAATTATTTTTTTCATGTTTTTTAAAAACAATTTCTATTTTATTTTTATTCTTTTTTTTTACTATCACTGTTAACCCTAACTCTTACCCTCAGTCGGTAACTTTAATTTACTTTTTTATTTTACTTCATTAGTTTATTTTTTATTTTTTCTGGTTTTATATTTTATACGTTTACTTAGAGATCAGGACTCGGCAAACTGCGGCCGGCGAGTAAGTCTTTATTTAAAGTAGGGCGCGTCCCATGAAATGCGAAAAATTCAGCTTGCGAACATAAAATCTTGACCCGCAAAAGAAAATTTAAAAACTCTAATTCTAAAAAAAAGGCCTTAAGTACATTTCATAGAAAATTCGAAACCTTCATCACTTATTTCGATTCTATAATGAAAATTTAAAAACAAAACTACAACTGCGGCTATAAAATATTTTTACTTCTAAATTAGCCACCAAATGCCTTCCGACTTCTGAGTTAAGCATTATTTGTCAAATACGGAGTTTTATACAAAAAAAATCAATATAGTTTTTTGTAAAGTTTCACAAGTTTAAAAAATCCAATAGTTACGTCATAAGTGTCCAAAATGTATTTTAATTTCTGCACACTAAAAGTTTTAGCCTTTTAAACACATTTCTCCGATTTTTCAACAAATCAACCTTTCACATACACTACCAATATACCAGCAAATATTATATATAGCTTTGTTGATCATCAAGTTAGCTTACGAAAATAAACTTGGTTTGCAGTAAAACTGTTATAAACAATTACAACACAAAGTTTTTAGAGAAACATACTTAAGGTTTTGCCAAATTCAATATTTGTGTAATTAATACTTTTATCATCTTTCTAATAAAAACAAGCTACAGCTATAAACCGTACTTAAAAGTTGCAATTTGTTTTAAAGTTTAAAAATATTAGCTCAAATTAGTACAAAACGATAATAGTCAAACAATTTTTTTAGCTTCTGTTACAACAAAAGAAGAAGCTGCATTTCAGAAGAGCGAGAAACAGTATTTGACAAGCAACGAGATTGTTGAGAAACATATTGCTCAATTTTATTAGTAAAGAATAAAATTCACACTGACTAAACTTAAGCAAGTCATATTGTTCAATTTTTTCAGGTGATATTTATAGTCACCTCCGATTTCTATAAACAATTTTCTGAAGCCGGTTATTTGTACAAGCAAAAAAGTAGTATTTGTTTTGTGATTGTAGGTTTTTAATTTTCTCACTTGCAGAAGTGATTTTGTAAATCAAAAATATATATAATTATGAGTGCCCAGCCCAGAGTTTAATTGAGTTGTACTTTACTTTATTTTTCGATCAGTTGTCGTAGTTGATGTTTTACTAATTTCGTCTACAGCGTACAAATTATAATTTTGAATTATCTATCTAATATGTATCTAGATATCTTCTAATGTATATATTTGTATTTTATTAGCATACTTTTGCTTGACTATAAAATTAATCTCTCCCACAATAACAATTGATTTTGTTACTAACAAACGTTCTATGCTGTATTTACTAGTCTTAATTACTTGTCCTGGACAAGAAGTTAAAAGGTACCCATGGTGTACGACTCGATAGTCGAAAGGTTCTTTGTGCACCAGGTCTTAGAACCAAATATTTTGAGCGTTTTTTATGTTGTTCAAATAACTATAGTTAACTATACTTGTACACATATATATGCATAAATTTTTGCTAAAAACTGCTACGTATGAACTAACACTGTATCGTTCTAAATCTTGTCTTTAATTGTTATAATTACGGACTATATATAACGAGCTATATTATAAAACAAAGTAATTTTAATGAATTGTTATACTTAAATTAGAAATTAAATATTTTTGAAAATTAGTCTACTAAAGTTATCGAAGAAAAATTTTCTAAGTTTAGTCAAACATATCATTTTCTTTGTTTATGAAAAAACAAATCAGTTTGTTTTCAAATTAGTGTTTAATTTTTATATGCTCTTACAACACTTCTTACTACAGTTATTAATTAAAAAAAAAAGTGTAGATTTTTTTAAACACATTTAAGAAAAAAAAATATAAATGCCTTAAATTTGTAAACATAAAATTTTAATGTATGAAGATTAAAACAATTGATGTATGTTACAGCTTTCATTTCAGCTAATATTTTTTACACTTATTAAATGCTATAGATTCATAAGTTTTCTAAAAACCAAATTTCAGTGATTAAGTTCGATTAAGATGAAAGGCAAAACATAAGTTACCCACAAAATAAATTAAGATCCGTGATTAAGTCTGTAAAAAGTTAAACCAACTATGACGTACGGTACTAAAAAACGATATAATATATGTTTTGAAAGTAAAAACTACAATACATTTTAAAGATAAATGTGTTAAAAATTCATAGATTCAAAATAAAAAAACTAAATCGGCCTAAAAAAAGTAATCAGATTTATTTCGAGTTAGCTTTAAAAATAAACCTTTTACTGTTAACCAGAACTTTAAAGTGATTAAGTGTTACAGAATTAAAGACTAACCATTACATATGTGCTCATGGTATATAAAGTTTAATATTTTATAAAAAACAAGTATCATCTTTGACTTTAAATTTTATATTTAGAGTAGTTAAAATTATTTTAACTACACGAGAAGGTTCCTTTTTTTTTTGCTTTAAACCTTTTAAAACGTTCGCAGGAACAGTAACAGTGTGTACAATGTACAGTGTGTAACAGAATGTAAGAGTGTGCAAAGTGTACAGTGTGTAACAAAATGTAAGACTGTTCACTGGAGCATGAAAAATCTTTACAAGGTATAGAAATGTCAATTCAAAAATTTTTTTTTTAAAGTGTGTCAAGTTAGTTTTTTTTTATCCATATTTTATATTAAAAATGTATAGATATATTGAACGTTGTTCGTTTCTGCGTAAACTTTATTGAAATCCATAAAATTCTAACGGCTGGATAAATTCGTTTTGCTTCATTGGTTAGACAAATAAACAAGGTCATTAACAAGTCTCAATAAATATAAAAAAATATTAAAACTATTACTTTTTATTTGAGATTTGTATTCTAGTACAGTACATTTGTTTTTATGTTTTACTTAATCAAATTAAGTGTTGTTAACTGTATAGATTTTTTTTAATAATCATCATAGTTAATATTTGTTGAAACAGTCAGCCATATATATACAGTCAGCTCTTTTTTATCTCAGCTTTAATTTAAATTATTTGCTACTTTACATACATTTGATACTCAAGCATAACAATAAACAAACTAAAAAGTTAACAAATTGTAAACTCACCAAACAATGAAACTATATTGCACTTTTATTTTTAACTGACATTGATATTATTAAGAACGAACATAAAACTAGTTTTCAGAGAGTTTTTGGTTCCGTTCTTAGAACCATTATGCAGCTAAGCCACATAAACACAAATTAAAATCTATAACCAAGTTATCATTAGA